>NW_010394841.1:259625-291165 GCF_000710305.1 Buceros rhinoceros silvestris
GCTCTTCCCGCAGGGCCGTATTTTCCTCAGGGAGAAGGGGGCGAGGGTGCAGCTACGTCACCAACTCCCTCTGGAACAAGCCAGGCAAGTCTTTTATCTGCAGGGAGGTTTCACTCTATTTAGGAGGATTAAGGCTTCTCCAGTTTGACTAGAAGCCCTCCGCTGCTGACAAAAAGCTGTTTCGGTGGCTTAGCACACCTGGCTCACGAGCTGGAAGTAGCTACTTAATGTATGAGTGTTAAAAGCAGCCTATGGGTGCTGGCAAGCCCATAGCAAATGGAAGTGACTTGGGGGAGCATGGGGACATGTGAACAAATGACTCTTTTCTTTTTTCTCCTTTATTAGTGGAGATTTTTAAAATTCTCCACAAATTACCAAATTCCACCTCTTTCTTCCAGAAGAGGTAGCAATTATAGCAAATTTCTTTACAGGCAATGTGAGATCAGAGGCCAGAAATGGGAAGTTATTCTTAGATTTGTCTGTGGTGATGAGGAGTCACCATGTGTGATCGGGTTTTTGCAATCGCTCTTGCTCATAGTTTGGCTCCTCTGCAGGCTATCAGTGGATCTGCCACGGAGGAAAAGGGTCACACAGTCCTGGTGATCTGCAGGGACGTGGAAAGAACAAAATGCCCAGGGAACAAACATGCGTCTTTAAAAGCTAAATACCTGCTGGGCCAATACTCCACTGGTAGAAACTGTACAGCAGTAACTGTAGGCAGATTTAAGCTGGTGGGACTTACTCCTCTACTTGCCTTTTTCAGTTTGGAGTGCAACAAAGGTTTCCTTTTTCTGACTGTCCATCAGAGTATTGATCCCCAAAACACTGATCACAGGGCTGTGATCCTGCGGGGCACTTCAAACCCACCTGGGCAGGCTCTTGGTGAAGCAGGGTGGCAAGGGCAGCAGTTAAACACACCTCGACACAGGCTCCAACCAGCTTGGGACATCTGCCACACTCTCACCAGGGTTTACTGAGAAAAGAAAGTGCCTCCCCAGCTCTCAGACAAGAAAGCCTGGTGAGGACATTGACACTTGCCTTTGTGCTTCCAGTAAGAAGCCATCTTAAGCATCTTGCTGATGTATGGATGTAGACAGGAGGCAGATGTGTTTCCTTCCTGTTTTCCAGTTGCCTTTTCCTTTCTTTTCAGCGTAACTCATTATTTCAGAAGCTGGATGTCTCCGTGGGGGCAAAGTGGGGTTAATAATTTGCTGTAAGTAGTGCTTGTGTTTCACTGACAGACGCTTACAGCAGAGTGGTAATTCAAAGGCATTGTCCAGGCTGGAAAAAGAAATTCTGTCACCTTGTTATGTTATTTTTTTCGTTAGTTAGTTCGGTTTTGTTTCTTTATCAGCAGCTCTTCCCCTTCCCAGAGCTAGCTTACTCTCTTTAGATCAGTCACAGAGGCTGTAATGATCCTCACGCAGCTCTGATCTATACAAGCCAGCAGCGAGTCTGGTGATATACTGCGATCTTTATTGCCCTGTTACTCCCATTGTCTCAAGTGCTTCTCCAGATCGATGGTGAAATTCTTCTGCTTTAGTGGCTGTAAACTGGAAGGCCACTCATTCACCAGATGCATGATGAGCCTAACTGTCACAGGTTGGGCTTATGGATGCTCAGCCTACACAAGGCTCTACTACACAAAGCTCTACTCTCAGCTAGAGTTTCTGCTAATGCCACAAACCCCGCCCACTAATTACATTTTGAATTAGTCCTTGCAAGTGGATCTGGAGCCTCTCCTCACCATCAGATTGTCACAACTATAATTTGATAAAATTATGGAACAAAAATAATTCAGAAATGTATTCAAAACTTGGTCTATTCAGGAGAATGAAGACTTCAGTGAGAAGTAGTAAAGATGCTCTCAGAAAAATGAGTTTGGATGTTAGACTTCAAGATCTTTACGCTAAGGCTCGAGAGTAAGGGGTCTGGATAATTATATTGTGCCATTTGGTTATCATGAGATCGTAACCCTATGATAAACATCGCTATAAACAACCCTATTATAAACGCTGAAACCCTATTATAACATGTCCTCCATACAAATACAACTCTTACTAGCTGTTTCTCCTCAAATCTCAAGTTTGAGTTCCCCCATTTCATTTCTACCCTCCCACCTCTTCAGTTAACTCTAATTCAAACCAGTTCCAGCCACTGCTTAGCTTCCTCATCACTGTATTTACAGTATAGTTCCATTTTCTGCCTTCTTCTGGACTTCTTTACACCTCTTCCTAAGCCAGAAACACAGGATCTCCTTCTTCACCATACTGAACTCACAGGAAGGACAACAATTACTGATGTTAACTCCCTCACCCCCAACTAGGTTTGGCATTGTGAAGGATGGTAGTGGAATGAGAAGGGAAGAGGTTGATCCCTGTCCATAGAACAGAAGGAACATAGAGCATTAGCTGCTCTTCCTTCCCTTCCAACACCAGGAAAAATATTACCTAGACTCCTAAGGGGATCATTTTCCTGAGAAAATATAGTGAAACAGACTCTCAATTTTCCATTGAGAAACTTCCAACTGGAAAAAAAATGGTAACTCTCCACAACTACATCCATTGGTATATGATATCGGATTTGTTGAGGATCTACCTAAAGCAGTAGAGCCTCCAGCTATTATGAGGTTTTCCTAGTGATGTTGTCTGGAGGATGAGAATTTGCCAAATTTTAGCATGGGCTTTGTGTTGTTCATCCTTTGAAAACATGTTTCTGGTCTGGAAACTCTTCTGGCTAGGATCTCCAGCATAAAAAAACCCCCATCATTCCAGAATCCAGGGAAGACAGCAACTGCTCAGCGAAGAGGTGGCAGAAGAGGTCTGGACAGCCTAAGATATATAAGGAAGAAATTAGTAATTAATAATGTAAAATCTTTCACTTGAAAGGAAAAAAATGAGGGCAAACCCACAAACCTAAAGCATGGTTCAGCCAGAGACGTGAGGAAGTCAGATCTATCAAGATTGGCCCCATAGGAGCCCCAGGACAGAGAGCTTTACGAATAACACTAGAGTAATCTTGTCTTGCTGTTGTTTCCTTGTTTTAACAGCATCTTGGACATCGCCGTGGGGTACCAGGAGGAGCAGGCCTGAGAGGATATTAGAAGAGAGATGCAGAAAAGAATGATGGACTGGAAAAAGAGTCCCCTATAGGAACAAATCTAAGTGCCAGCATATACGAGAGACCGCAGTAGATTGAATGACGTTGTGTGTGTTGGGAGAGCTTCAATTACTTAATTAAGGGAATGATGATACCGAGAGCGGTTTGAAGAGAAAAGCTCTCTCATTTGGATTCATTTCACTTTATATCTTTTTGGTGAAAGATGGAAATAAAAACGGAAACAGACATGAAATTTAATAATGTTATTGCTAGAAACTAAAATGGAAAAAATACTGGGAATGAATTAAAGCTAAGGCATAAAACGCTAAAAAAGGAAAGAGAAAAATAGTCAGGCAGAACCTAAATAATTCATTTATTTCCAGCACTGGAAGAGTATTAAAAAACAAGGTACAGTGATTACAGCAGGCGACTGGGAGCTGGGACTCTTTTATTTCTTTTCCTTTATGTGTGTCATTCCATAAGTCAGTCTTTCCATGCTCCAGTGTACCAAATCTGCCTTCGCGTGACAGTGATGTAGTTGGACTTAATTTGCTGATGCCCCGTAGGTGTAAATTGTTATGAATTGGCAGAAATCACTTGAGATTTAAGGATGAAGTTATCTTTCCATTAGGAGCTTGGCTACCAAAACAAACTCTCCATTGAACTTCCCCAAAGGAAACGCAGCTCCCACTGAAATTTCACATTTCATATCTCACCCCGGGTAGAATTTTTCCTTGTGAAGTGATACTTCAAATTGAATATCTCCCTCCAGCTCTCTGGTGTGAGCGTTGCTTCTGGGTAAGCATTGTGAATTGTCTCTCCTGTTCATAAACTGGAATCAAAGTTCTGGTTAAGTCTATTATTATTATACTTCACTTGCAAGCTCCATATCACATCACATCACCTCTCATCCAAAGACTGTAGGCAATCACAGACGTGCCGATGAGACGCAGTGTCTACCTGGCCCTTCCAAACAGACCTGCTGATTCCTGAGGCTTGGACAAGAGGGGGATTAGGGCTTTCCCAATTTGCTGGGCAACTCTGGCACCTGCCAGTAGAGGCTGACAGTGGTCTGCACACAACCCCTGCAGATGTAGCAAGTGTCTCTCTTGGAGAAGCAAGTGTTACGTCTAGGTGAGCCATCACTCTATGAATTGCTTTCCTACATGCGTTTTGGAAGATGCTCATTTCCCCTCCGGCAGGTTTAATTTTTAAGTGAGGCATCCTTTCCGTGCCCATAAAACCTTCAAAATCACACTCAGCTACATGTTGAAGTCAGAACAGCTACATATGCAAGCAAGGTACTCCAGAGCAAAAACTTGCAGAGTGTTTATAGCCATTGCAGACTGCCATGGTACTGACATCACTCCTGCACATCAGAGAAGCTATATGAGAATTCAGTTGTCCGTGATGGTGTAAATAATCGGTTACCAAAAACGACTGCACATTCAGATAGATAGAAGTGGTCTGTGGCTCATCTGTCTTGCCAAGATCTGTTGCTGCCTCTGTATTTGAATTTCTAAAATCAGCACAAATGTTATTGTTGAAAGCCACAGACCATGGTTTATGTCAATGATAGAGAAACCTTAGAAAGTTTGGAGGTTTCCAGTCAGCACCCAAAAGTTTGGATATTTTTCCAGCTTCAGCCAAACAATTGAAATACTACTGTTTCAAAATGTTCAAGTAGTAAACTCAGGAGAGCAAGTTGTTTCATGAGATTTCTGAAATGTGTGGTTTCAGTCTGAGGACAGATATGGCACAAGGTCACCTCTTTGCTTCATAGCTCTTTGTTACCTCCACTACTTACTTTCGTTAATATTATTGTGTCATCTGAGAATTCTCTGACGTTAATGAGGCTACACTGTGGCAGGTTCTATCCAATCCTACAAACACAACCCTTCTCGAAAAGAGCTTTCAATCTAGACGAATACAAGCTCTTAAAAAGCAGGAAACAAAGTAACGTCGCTCCAGTCTCACAGGGAGATGACAGAACTTCCCTGACATCACGACTGAGATTTGTGACAGAGCCAGAGACTGAAGCAGATCTTCTGAGCTGCCAGGCAGCATGTGATTGATAGAAGTCTTCATTTTCTTTTTTTTTCCAGTGAAGAAGCACAAGTATGGATGCTGAGAGTCAGTTACCAGA
This sequence comes from Buceros rhinoceros silvestris, assembly GCF_000710305.1. Lineage (NCBI taxonomy): Eukaryota > Metazoa > Chordata > Aves > Bucerotiformes > Bucerotidae > Buceros > Buceros rhinoceros. The sequence continues at coordinate 264,871 of NW_010394841.1, forward strand.
AGAAATAACTGCCGAGAGTTTTTTAAATTTCAAAACAAACCCCATTTTAGTTTTGAACAATGGTTAAGGGCATTTCCAAATTGGCATGAATGGAGTTGAGTATCCCTGATTTGGAATAGCAAACATCAGCAAAGCACCGGCAATTAACCAATTTGTTAACAACCCCTCTGCTGGAGTGAGTCTGGGGCAACTGTGCAGGGAAGGAAAGAAGGCAGTTCACTGTAAATTTTACTGAACATTACAGCATTGAGTCTGATAAATGGTTTCTTAAGGATTTTTCTGAAGTACTTGGGACCCCAAGGAGAGAAAACATTTCTCAGCCCAGATGCTGTGAGCCAGAGTATCCTACCTGCAACACCAGATGTTGAAGGATAAAGGGGAGTTGTGGTTCTAATAGACAAATACAAAATCCAGCCTCACTGGGGTAGTCTTTGCGTTATATTTCAATTATTAAGCTGGGGCAAAAGTACTGCAGTTTCTGGTTGTGGGAGAAGAGGGAGAGGAGTCTCAGACATCTTTTTTAAAACACTGAGGAAGAGGAGTTCTGCCTCTGCGGATCATCATCAAAAGTAGACCTATATACAGAACACGGGTACTACTGAGCACTCAGCTGAGCACCCTGCTGCAAATACATCCCGAACATCTGCGTGAATCATTAGGTGAGTTCTGGTGAAATTGGAATAAACAGAAATATACATTTCTATTTTAATAGTTTGAAATATGTACCCTTTCAGTTCTTATAGACACGCACACGCACCAATGCAGGCACATAAAATTGATTTTTATGCCCTCCCCTAAGCAAGCCCTTTCTTTTCAAAGAATCTACATTGAAATGGATGAAATTTCTTAGTAGCAGAAATCTAAATCTTTGGGTTTAAATCACTGTTGTTCGTTATCTTTCCATGTGAACCTTTTACTTTGGCATAAGAGCTCTTATTTCTAGCTTAAATAAGTCAACTGAACTTAAAAAATAAATATTCTGAAATAAAAATGGAACTAGGATATCCATAGCTATAGCAGCAGCAGTTTAACTCTATAATTATAGATTAGAACAGTTTTCCTTAGCAAAGATATAAACCATGCACTCACATCTGTCTGTAAGGATCACTAGACTGAAAAAACTCCAGGTACCCATTGCACTGAAAAGAAAAAAATCCCCACAAAAATCCCCATTCTAATATCTCAACAGGATGAGGACTATAAAGTCATGGTTTTATCTCATCTCCCTGAGTTGAAGCTTTCTGCAAATGTTTGAATCAAGTTCTGCAGTTAATTGTAGACAGTCTAATTCACCTCCTTTCTTTCCAGTTCATACACAGTCCCAAACACCCAGGAAAGGTCTCAGGACCCTACAATTGATTTTCCACTTGACAGTTGCAAATCTAATTTACCAATCTGGATTTAGAACAATTTAGGTGCAGTTTGCTCTTTAGTTCAGTAATAATTATGAAAAAAAACCTGCCTTGCCTGATGGCTACATGTGAGTGTACATAAATATATGTACGCAATTATAAGGAATTATTCGTGTTTCTTTGTATTCGCTATGTACTTACTTCAGGTAAATGTTTATGGCCCATTAAAATGGAGCAATTCCAAAATTTCCTAAGCACGATGAGCAGGACCATAAATATGTGTGCGCTGTTGCCAATTACTACATGAATAACAATATCCTGAATGCCATATGCCTTCATTAAAAGGTGAGCTTGGGAATATTCTCCGTTTCTGCTTTCTCTGCGTTTCTTGAGCAGACTCCAGCCTCATGGTAGTCAGCAGCAGCAAGCAGTGGGGAGCTGCAGTTTTAATAACAAATTGCAACCAGTTGCTCCTGGCTGCAAAGCAGCTCCCACTGAAGCGCACAGCCCTCGAGGTTGAGGGAAAGCACCCAAGTATTCAGTTTAATAGGCTGCCTTTTGAGCGAAACGCATCAAAGCCTAAGCAGACCCTTTGCTGTGGGAGATGTCACCCTCAGCTGAAACTAGGGATAGGATTCCCTAATTTGCTCAGACCTATCCACTTACAGCAGACAATGTCGTCATTAAGAGCTGAGAGTGGGAGGAGGGGGAAGGAGGCAAAAGCAAATCACTGCTGCTCTTTTCAGAGCGCGTTACAACTAGCTGTTTCTCAGAGAAGAGCTTGCTATGAACACGCAGCCTTGAATTCAATGACAGCCACGCACTCGAAGGCTTGAACAGCAGTTGTACAGCCTCTACTGATAATCACATACACTTAGTTACTATGTCAGTGCAAATTATCATCATCCATTATTTATACAAGAAGAGATTTTCCAAAGTGCCAAGGACAGGCAAGCACCCAACTCCCTTCCAAAGACAGTGTGGGAATTAGGTTCCTGGCTCTATCTGTACCTCCAGCGCCCACAATCAGCCTGGTGCATCTGATGGGCTTGGCTTGTTTATTGAGGTAGCCATAAGATTTCTATCGTCTGTGGGATTTACTTTGATTTCTAGAATCTGGGTCCCAGACAAACAAATTCTCTATTCAGTTCAGCTAGGCACTCCAACATATTTTGTTTGCATTAGCTCCACTCTGTTGCATTAGTAATGTCCCATCATATCGTATTAGTAGTCTGCTTTGCTAATACAGGAAAAGTCGTTCACGCAGTACAAAGTCTACTTGTGTTAGCAGTTGTTTTCCTTTGTATTTCATTATAGACAGAGGCATTGAACTCTGGAGGGAATTTCTTCAATACCTCGGGTTAGATTTGTCTAATGGGATAATAGGAAGACATTTTGCTTTGCTTAAATTTGAACAGGGAAAATATAAGTGCTTTGTTCCCTTCCTTTTATCTTTCCAAGTGCAAAGAGATTATTAGAGTGTTTTATTTAACTGAAAGGAGGAACAATGTTTATAGGCCACCAAAAGGCTTTTTCCTCCTCCTCCTCCCAACACCATTCCCAATCCTGTTGACTGCTGAGCCAGTGCAGCTCTGACTGGGTGCAATGAGAGCAGACTCCCAGCTCCCTTGGAAATAATGCCATCGTTTTTTAGTATGTTTACAGAAAATTGAATCCAGTGTAAATCAACATGGAGACTGAGCTTCAAACTGCTTTTTGCACTACTAATGTGGGGTCTAGGGATTTTCTTTTTATTGTACATGTCAGACATTTCCACAGGGACTAGATCAAAACTGAGTTTATTTTCTTCTTTACTGTCTGATCTCAGAACCACTGGGACATGACCCAAGAGAGAAAGAATCACTCGGAGCTCCAGAACTGAACATCTGACAACAAGATGGACAAGGAACTGGGTGAGAGCAAGTTAACTCCCCGTATCGCTACTGAGGTATTCTGCCAGAGGAACCAACTGAGGAAACAGCTGATCACCCATTACACACACAGATATACTAAGGCCAATCCATCATCCGAGTTCCACTGAGCTCTTACGTACAGCAAAACCTGAGAAGGGAGGAATGGAAGATGTGTTTATATGTGGTGAGAAAAAAGAGGACAGTCTTATCTGGGGAACTGCATCTCAAGTGTTACGTAAGCAGCAGGATCAGGACCCTTCGCCCTCATCCATGACTACAGACAATATTCCCTTTAGCCCCAGATAGCACTAATGAGCATGGTGCACGATGAATTTTAATGGCTTATGGCTTAGACATTTGTTGTGTCTTCCAGAGCAAAACTCATCGCCAGACAATGAAACCTGTAATACACCAAGTCTTTTTTTGGAAGGTGTTTTAGTAAAGTAACGAGAGTGAGAGGAACACCAAGCACACTGCTGTGTCAGGTGTGACGTGCTCACAGAGACACTTCTCCCTACTGCACTGCAAAGCCATCCCAAATGGATCCTGATGGGATTTGACAACTACAGGCTTATCACAGGCATGCAGAGTTAAAAAAAGTGTTTGAGAAATGTTTCAGGAGTTATTAGAACTAACTTTGTGTCTCTCCTGAGTAGTTTTGGTGCCTCTGGTCATATGTGTAATTGTTGTTAACGTTTGTTATTATTTACTGCACGACACTGCCTGACATATAGCTGTGAATCAGTGCCTGACAGAATAACAGAACAGAGAGATGGCCCCTGTCCAAGAGGTGTCCAAAGCCACGAGCAGCACAAAAGTCCAACACTGAATGCCAAGCTCTCGCAAAAATTCGGCCTTTGAAAAAAGGAACACTTTTCTAAACCTGGCGCTATGGCCAGGTATGCACTAATTGGAGAGAGAAAGGGTAACAAATACATTTCATAAATGACTACGCGTTTTCTGAAAGGGTTCTTACGGTATTCACCAGTTTGATGTCTCATAAATTGCCAAGACTAGAAGTGTAATAAAATGTTCAGAAGGATTGATTTACCAGCTCTCTAATGGAACAAAACATTTAGGACAGGAGGCTTTTCAAATCAAGCTCTGACCTGGCACAGAACTGAATGTTACCCATCTGAAACCAAGGCACAAGACTTCAATGCATCCATCTTGGAAGTAAGAAATTTGGGTCTAGCATTGCTATTTTAAAGGGAGTATTATAATACCTGAAGTTGCTTGTCTTAATCTCAGAGACTACACAATCTTAGATGGAAAAACAGCTTTTCTGAACAGTACAATTTTCCCCCAAAATTGCTACTGAAGAATGAAATCTTAAACTGTTAGCTCTTATTTACTCTTTTCACCCATATATTCTGTAGAAGATTTTTTTTTTTTAATGTATGGTAGAGAAGAGGTTTCATTTTCTATATATCGTCGCTAAAATTTGGCTTTCCATTCTCACACATGGCCTTGATTCTTTAATATTGACAGCTACTGCAGACTCCTCCTGGAGTTCCTCCACTGGGAAACTCAGTGGTAGTGCCCTCCTCTATGGGAGCTGGCAGCCAGGAAAGCATATCGCACAGAAGGGTTGGAGGCAAAGGGTGAAATCTGCCCCTCACCCATTTGTTTCTGCATCTTGCTGTTTACCTAGAAACTGTTACCTGTTTGTACTGGGTATATATATTCTGGGACCCAGAATTAGTTCTATCATTGCATTTACTGACTCATTTTAACACGACTGAGTAAAAATAATTCAAAAATTAGTATCTTTTCTAAAACCTAGTTTATGGACTAGTTCTCGAACTAAAAAGGAAATAAATAGAATTCTTAATATTAAAACTAACATTAATGAAATTAAAATCTCCACTGACTTCTAGAGAGTCAGATTTTACCCCCCAGAACATTACACATCGATCTAACCAAGCACATAGCATCAGCCTTTGTAACAGCTCTTCGGATCTTGATGTATGATGAACACCAAGACATGAAGAATTCAGATAAAGTGACACTAAACCGGTTTAATATGTCAGCTTAATATCACTGACCTTGTGAAGGAGCCACATGGGCAAAAATGGGGCTAGGTGTGGTGTGTGCATGCTAGACAGTCTGGTTTGCATGGTGGCTCTATTTGCTGATGTCAGAGAGACTTCAGTGTGACAGAGCATTAATATTGTCTCACGTCAGGTAATGCAAATACAGAAAATTACGAGTAGCATGAGGGTGCACTGAAGATGAGCTCTGTGACATCCATTATGTAGAAGCACAATCATCTCACCTCAAGAAAGATGGCAGCTTGAAGGCTAAATTTAATGAGTCTGATTCTGACCTCGTACACGGTTAAACCAAAAGTGGCTCCATTTCAGGTAATGGAAATGCACTGCTGCTAAGAAAAAGAGAGTCGGTCTATTGATGCACCCGACTAAGCTTCTGGAAAAGTTGATGGCCTACTAAAGGTTGTTCATTACTGTCCGACTTCTGACAGTCATCATAATTGTCATTAGAAAACCTCCAGCAATACTAAGTCGAGATACAAATTAAAAATAAGCCAGCGGTACCTTTAAATGTGCCACAAGCTTTGTTTTTGGTGCGGGTGTCTCTGAGCGAGGCTTACAGTTCAATTCCGACAGTTAGCAGGGTGCTGACAGCAACATGTTGGTACAAGACTGTACTTCTCTCTTTGGTTTTGTTTTAATTAAAGCCGCATTTATTTTTTAAAGCAGGTCATAAAGCTAACCTACTCTGACAACAGAGAATTACATTATAAAATCATTCCTTATAATAATTATAAATCTCTGCTAAAGCAAATTGAAATGAAATTAAAGTACCGGCATACATTGCCTCTCTTCCCGATAGGAGGAATTCATCTGATCAAAATTACCACGGACTGCGCAGATTTTGCAGTGAGGAGGGATCCAGAAAGGAACCCCAGCCTTCGGCTTCCTGCTCCTTCGCATCAGTTTCTGTGTCAGCCTGAGCTCCAAAGGAGCACTTGTCACTCGGCCGTACCATGTGGCCTCACGCCACAACTACGACTCATTTCGGTGGCACTAATTTCACCAGCTAAAGGTGGCACCTTCCAGGTGAACCCTGTCCTTCCGCACTTCCAGAGGGAATCAGAAATGCTGTTGTCACAATATAATTGAAGTAGTTTGAAGCAGAAGGGAATAAATGAATAAATAAATAAAATACGCTATATATACACACATATATAAAATGTTATTACATAGCCAGAAGTGTTGCATACAGCAGGCTGATTTCAGAAGGTTTATAGTCTGGGGTGACATTACTTACATGGCACATACGGAAACTGTGGGATGGAATTTCCCTGAAAACAGTCCTTCCCACAAGATTTCTGGCACTTTGAATTCTCTACGCAGCTAGAAATGCTGTGAGGACAATCTGTCTCATTGTACTTGAGTCCTCCTTGGCTGGGCTGGAAACCAGGGGCCAGATCCTTAATTTATGTGAACAGGAAGAATTTGGCTGAAACAAATAGAAAGGAATCAAGGGAAATTCTAGGTCCAAAACTATAATAAAGAAAAAGATTTCTAAAACCTTCAGGACCTTCAAAAAACCACAGACTAAATCCCATCACAGAGCGAGTGGGATGAGAAGAGGAGGAGGTGTTTTTTCTTCCTCTTTCCCAATGGCCTGCCCAGAACAACAGAGATTTTTCTGTTAAGAAATTTGCAGTTGGGGGAACCCCCTTGGTCTGCTGCAGTGAGGTAGTCAGTACCTGGGCTCTTATTTCGCAGCATGCCTCAGGTTTCTTTTTTTCTGGTTAAACACATTAAGCTGGTGTTTGCAACTCAGGAGGTATCACCTGGTAGTGACAGCCCAAGCCTCCAGACTGGGGCTGCACCAAGCCAGTGATGTTTAAGTTTCCAGAAACAAACCCTAGAAAACTAAACACAGAGCAAACTGTGCTGCTGGGATAAGCTATCATGGAGGTTATGGGAGCATTCATGACTTGCTGCATTGCTTGACAGGCTGAACTGGTTACCAGTTTGTTTTCAGTAGCAATGGAATCCAAATTCCCAGTTTGGATCTCTCTAAACAAAGCCCAGCATAGTTTGGATGCTGCAGCTCCTTTCATCTCGACAGATGTTGAGATCAACTGCAATCTTGCATCTAAGTGATCTGAACTTTGTGTGTGGGTGGGTTTGACATATAACTTTTGTGGATGAAGGCATTTCCTAATCAGGACCTTCAGCTTAAGCAACACCTTGCTTTCCCTAATGGTTTGGCAAAGTTTATCTGTATTGCTCTTCAAAGCATCCAGCAAGGCCAGCTATGCACTCAGATTCCTCCTGAGAAATCTGCCTGAGAAGTGGAAACCTGGAGCGAGGATGGGGGTGGGTGAGAAGGAAGGTGGTTATTCATATCTGATACAGTATGATGTTTTAAAGTGATTCACAAATGCTCTCAGATATGACAAGAGACAGAGACAGGAAGAAAAATACGCAGATGCATCAAAAACCACTTCCAGGATATGGAGCAACTATTGCTATTTACATTACAATTTTCCAAATGTCTGATTTCTTCGCAAGGGATGCGATGGGAAATCAGAGAGGTACTAAGTCACTCCCCGAAGAGCTAAAATTTTGAATGATAAAGAGCTGTAGCTGGTATCTAGGAACTCTTCAGATTAAAAGTGAACACAGCAGCTGCTTTAATTCCACGGAGTGGAATTAAATACCACTTTGCAATGGTGTTTATCTGGGACAGCCCATGAGCGTCTAAACTGGCAGAACAGGCAGCAGAAGTCCCAAAATATTCCTGACATTGAGCAAGTCACTTCACTTCCCTTTTTTGCTGCTCTTTGTCTGTCATACTATCCTGAAGGTCAAAATCATCCTGCTTTCAAGATCTCAGTCTTAACTTTTCAAGGCAAGAACGGCGTCTATTTGCTTGTCTACACAAGTGCTGGCATAGCAGGTCCCAGTCTTGGTTATAGCCTGCAAGTGCTATTACAGAATACCTGGTAATAATGGGAAAAAAGGATGAAGTCATCCTGAGCTCTTGTCCCATTTACTCACCACCCATGGAAGTTTCTGTATTTGCATCTCTGAGAGTACAGCCAATTTTCCAGGTCCCCCTGGACCCAAATTTGGAAATCTCTACCTTCTCTCTCACCTCTGCTGGCTTTGATAAAACCAGCCAAATTTGGTTCCTGCCAAATCTCTCAGAGGAATGTTTCTCCTCCATGTCCTTTAAGTGCCCAGGAAGCTGAGCATGACACTTGAAGCCAGGGACAGGAGCAGAGTTTGGCACAGCAGACTTTAGAAGCCTAGGTTACTCTCAAATCCCAAACCTGCCAAAATGACCCCAAAACCATATATAATCCAGCTCACATTTGTGTGCCCAGAGTATTTATGTTTAACTTGACTGCTTAGTGGTTTTGCGGTATTCAAGAATACACAAAAGCAGTGCTTGTCCTGATACCTAGACAATGGTTTCTTTCCTGTGCAGGGATGATATGTGTGTGCTGCTGCAGCAGCTGAGAAGCAGGGGGATCGTGACTCTGAAGAGAAGACTGGTCTGTGACCCAGCACCGAGGGAAATCCCTTCATGAGAAAGAAATGCTCCTTGGGGTGTGGTACGACCAGGCAGGATCCAGCTTTGGGTTTGCTTTAATAAGAGCTTGTGGTAATCCCAGGTGTTGCATTAAAGGTACCTGAGTATGAAGATGGCTATTGATTGTTCAAACTGGCTGGGCCTTGAGGATCGCATTTTCAGGAAAGCGTTCCTGTCGTCCCTGATGTGCACTGGCCACGCACCTGCTGTAAAAGTAGTTTCCACATCTTAGAGCTTACACATACATTTTCCTCTGTTGCACATGCAGTTGTGGTGTCTATTTGATCACGTCAGTTTAGAAACGTCAACATCTAAATATCTTGAAGATCCATCAACCAAAGAATTCCATTTGATGAACCGGTTTCCAATCACCACTTGCCCCACACTCTCTGTTTTTCAAATGTCTCAGCTCATTTGAAAAACAAGCAGATCTGACTCTTACTTAGTAGCTGAAGCAAAGATAACCTGGTAACTCACAAGCAGGGATTAATACACAGCACAAGTGTGTAAAAATGGTCCTTTCAAAGTCACATCTACACACCGGAGGAGTTTAGAAGATAATGACACGAGGTGCTGCAGTCGTTCACCTGCTTAATTCCACAATGCGAACTTCTAGTAACTGGTAGAAGCAGACTGGATGTGAGAGGACGTTCAGACAAAAAGTGCAGTAATAGTGTGTGTGCCACACCAAAACAGGCAACTGGGTGGAAAGGATCGATTCCTTCTTTAGGCCCAAACATCTGAGGAAATAAATTGCTTCATTTTTGGTAGTCATGTAACTCTAGAAGTAAACATTCAAGTTGTAAGTTCATGCTACAGACTACACCGAGTATTCTACACCATGTGTAACTCTTCTGATTTTTACATTTCAGGTCCCTGAAAATATGTCTATGTATATGGGTGCTACCAGTGAAATAATGGTCCCTGTGACAATAGTAGCAACAGACACTTTCAGGCAGATTTGTGGAATCCTTCAGTCTAAAGAGATTCCTTCCTTCCCTTTCCTCATGGACACTACTTTATACATGGATGCAGAAATACCTGTGTACGTATATATACATACACACACATATATATTAACACAAACCCAGCCACCAGCTCCATTTTCCGGTTACTTCCCACGATTATTTTATTCAGGAAGCTCTGATGGAATACTTCTTTTTGAAAATCCAGCTCCATTGCTTTTAGTATTTTAGCAGCAAAGCAATAACTCAGCCTGTCAGGGTAATCATCATAAATACTGCTGTCCACGGTGTTTCTACAAGCCAGTAGTAACTGGATGGTTCAGTTCAGCTCAATTCAATGACCTTCCAAGAAAGAGCTACACTTGTATTCGATTCCCAAACCGCAGACCAGTGTGCATGTAGAAATCGGCCATTGTTAAGGCACTGACCTCTTTCCCAAGACTTCTGAGTCATAATCACTGATACCAAAAAATTGGAGCTCTTCATTCCGTATGTCTGCAGGTGTATTCTCCTTTTTTTTTTTTTTTTCCTTCCTTGCAGAAGCTTAAAGCATACCTTAAGATTCAAGAATCTGGACAACAGACAGAGAAGCACGGGTTTAGTTCAACTGCCCTCTGATGAATGGAGGGGAGTCTTAAGTTTCTACTGATTGTGTGAGCAAATCCAAGCTGCAAACCGTCAGCTGAGAACAAACAGATGCCATGATGCAGTCCTTGAGGGACTACCTTGAAGGGTGGTTTATGTGTGCTCCTGGGATGTACTCTCAGCAGGTATAAATTGCACTGACTTCCCAGGACCGAGTGATCTACATCCCCAGAGGCCTGGCCAGAGGATGTAACGATGCTACATTTAGTATCCGTAACATTTAGCACCATTTTTGGCAGCAGTGCAAGTTCAAACAGCCTCCACCCCAGGTCTACCCAGTTTCCTTGACTGGTGTTGGTACGACCCTTTGTGTTGCTGAAAGCCATTCTCCAGGAGCTGCAGCCACCAGGCACAGGGAAAGCTGGCTGCTGCCCAGCCACTGACATGGTCCTGATAGCTCTCACAGCATCTAGAATAGAAATGGCAGCATAAATCATGCCTCCTTCCTCCCTTTTCTTTCTTTCCTTTCCAACCAGTCTAAACAGGCACATGTTGGATGTTTCCCCCTTTTACCCTCTCCTACACCACAGAGAGAAAGCAGGCTCCAAAAAGGACACTAACCTCTGCCTCAACATCCAGCCCCATCTGGGTTCAGAATATTTTGCACATATCAGTTAAATATTCTGTAATCAACCTATATCCACATTACATCAATAAGTAAACTGAGGCCCAAAACAACGACACTGCAAGATCATACAGTGAGTTAGTGGTGGAAGCAAGAATAAAACTCAGGAGTCAGCTGCTAACCACATAAGCTATCCCTGCTGCTGGCCTGGAAAGCAAAAATAATGGTTTGGAGTCCTCCAGTTTTCATTATTAGCTTTTTGGATGAGTTTTGCCTAAGGGGAATGAGTTATTCTCTGCTGTTGCATCAGTGTGTTTCACTTCAGCTGAATTATGTGCCACTTTATGGTAGGGTTGTCTTCATTTTTTTCTCAGCTGCGCTTAGGGAGATCTTCGTGAACATCTTGTTTGACAAATTCTGCACCACCCACATAACCACTTTGAGGCAAACTTAGCAGAGTCAGAGACTGAGCTGGGCTCACTTATCTTTGGTGGATCTCGTCTCCTTGTCGCTAATTGCAATCTGTGAGGATCAGTGGCCGGAGCAGAGCATGGGGCTTGGATCCAAGTACCCGCTGCTTTGCTTTGTTGTTTTGTCCTTGTGGCTTTGGGCAAGTCAGTGAACTTGGTTGATAGTGTGTTCATTTATGTGCTTGTTAGTTTCTAACGAAAACTTCAGACAATGCAAAACCTATTTGCAGCAATATTTTTATGGGGTTTTTTTTGAAGGGAGATTACATTAAAAAAAAAGGCCACACAAAAACATTTCTTCCTTTCTTCTTTTTTAGTTTCCTGAAACCAAACATAGAAAATAATTCATCCTTAAATCAAGAACTGCTGTTTCTCAGAGAAAATCTAGAAACAAAATTTCTATGTCAGCAACCTTTTTTTTTTTTTTAAAAAAAAAAACCTTTCATGGAAGTTTTCAGGCAATAGTGAAGGGGCAGAGAAATGCCTGGTTTGTAACCTGCTCTGTCTTGATCCAGCTGCTTCAGTCTCAAATCTCAACAAATACTGGTGTCTTTCAAAAACCCATAGGTTGTGTTTTGGATGATAGTTAAGCAATACTTCTCGTGTATAGAATAGTGTTGATTACATTATCTAGCAGAATAAAAACAGATGGCAATGAAGTAACTATTTATCTTCTTTCTTAGTGAATTTTAATACACGGGGAAGTGAGGGCACAAAAAGATTGGTTTAAACTTGGCATAATATGGTCACCGGGAGCTAGGAACCCTCCCCCCAACCAGCTCTGCTCACACACCTCATCTTCACCTGAAGGCATCGCTACTGCTCTCACCTTCTCCTCCTTAAGCTAAACCATCTTATTTCCACTCCCTCTTCTCAGCCTGTTTCTGGTGTGGCTCCTGCTGCCCCAGCACAGTTTCACACCATCTAGCGACCCGGCACAGCAGCACAGCTACATCCACCGGTGGAACAGTACCGGGTAGGCAAGAATGATCCATGGCAAAGGCAGAAAATCACCGAGCAGCTCACTGCAGTCAATACTCGAAGCGCTGCCAAATGTGGAGAAGTTTAGCAGAGCTCACTGCATCGGGGAGAATATTAATGTACTTCTGATGAAAACCTGGCCATCCCCATTGTGGATGTTTAGCACTTGCTGCAATTACAGCACAGCTGTTTCTGAGCTGGCACCAGGTTCCAGTGCTGCTACTCCATCACAAGGTCCACGATCAAGACCTGCTTCTTGGGTTTGTACCTTTTGTGGCTATTCAGAGCAGCCATTCACCCCCTCCAAAGTGATTGCTAGGGCCTACACTGCAGAGTAAGTGCAGTGAAGGCAAGAAGCTGCTCTTGGGCTCCTGGCAGGACAATGCTGAGCTCTGAAGCTTTCATAATTCAGTGAGCTGAGCAGCCTGGGTGGATGCTGAATTTCATTATCTCTTCAAATTGCTGCAGATTTGTTCAAAGGCGCTTTCTCTTGTTGGTAGGGCCACACGACAAGAACCAGCACGTTCACGTCCGACAATGACGTTAACTGCCTTTGGAGCGGCAGAAACTCCACACCAGCCAAGCAGAGCTGCCTGCCAGCCTCAGAGATAGGCGAATCGGAGTATTCCTGCAGACACCTGCCAACCATGATCCAGCCCCTTCTGCCTCCCCTCCAGGTGAAACTCTGATTCAGCATCTTAAAACCACAAAACCTACTTGTCAGTCTGGGAGCTTCTCTCGTCTCTCTCTTCCCTCCACCACAAGACTCTACATGCAGCCGTGCTGCTGCCCAGGAGCAGGGTACGTTCAGTAACAGCCTGACACCAGCTGCTCTTTGAGAAACTGCCGGGCTTTGGCTTGTTCAGGGAGAGTGGCTGATGTTCCCCAGGCTTGGCAAAACTGCCCAGACTTGCACTCCCAGGGAGCACTTTTCAGCACATCCTGGGCTTTGTCACCCAGACAGAACTGTACTGGGGGACTTCGCTGCTTTTCAGAAGCAGGAGTTTGGTGGTTTGTTCCCACCCAGGCCTTTTTTCATGTATTTTGTAATTCGTAATTTGTAATTGTATTTTATTTTTGTTCAGTGGGCTGAAGTGACAGTGAAGAAGAAACTCAGTAAAAGGATAATCCTGAACATAGTTATTGCTCTAAGCAGAGTCTTCCCAACCCCAGACTTCCTTTGGCCCCCAGTGCAGACTCTTCAGGCAGGGAGGAGGGCTGAGGAACAATCTTTCAGCTCACTGGAGTTGGCCAGAATTCCTCGTCAACATGATAGAGCTTTTGTTGTCATCTTTGCCTGAGTCATCCTAGTCTTTACTGCAACCCCTTCTTCCTTAGTGCTTGTTTTTTAAGTGTTTGATGAGGTTCACGTATCACAGGTTTATTCACTCTCTGGATTGGGTTTCTTTTTGCATTCTTTTCACATTTTCACTGATTTCCTACAGCACAGAGTCCAGGTGGAGAACTAGCATAGCCTTTGTCCTTATAATTCAGCTGGCCTCTTTATCCTCTCCTTCCCTGACAAGTCGCTTTATTTCCTATTGTAACTCCTTTTTTTCCCCCTGTTGTCTGTGGTTAGTCAAATAACCCATCCAAACTATTAAAAGCAGCCTTTTCAGTGTAGAAGTATTCACCTTTTTATCTCTTGCCTGAACAGAAATGCAGACACACAGACTTTTGAGTTGAGTGAAAAGGGCATAATGTCATAATGGATCCTATGAAGCTTCAACTATAAACAAAATGCAAAATAAAGTGCAAGATTTCTGGTCCTTCAGAACTCAGTATGGAGCCTAGAATCCTTGGTTTGGACAGGGATATGGGTGTTATATCTCAGCCTAAAAATAATGCACTCAAGAGCTCAGCTGGAGTATCCCTTCGTAAGACCATCTGTCATAGCTGAGCTATGAACAGTTTGGTACATTGCTGATCTGTCTCAGCATGCTGTTAAGTTGTTTTTGTCTCCCCACTGGTGAGGCACATTCTTCTCGTTCACTTAATTTGTTTCTCTCTGAGAGTGTTTTTATTCAGCAGTTGTGACCAAGTCCATGTGACATGGAACAGGAGGGAGGAGAGGGCCATCTTCTGCCTGACCTATTCAGCGTCTCCGTTGCTGTAACTGTGCAGGGTAACTACGGCCCTTTCCTCTGTCCACCCTGCTGCTGTTTCTCTGACTCTCATTGCAGACCCTGCTGTCTGCCAGCTTGGAGATTAATAACATCTTGACAATGTCTGTTGACAGTGGCTGGAATTTTGTTCCCTTTTTCCACTGCTGGTGACTACTGGAGCTCTTCCAGCACTGGTAGTGAGCAGTTTCATCCAATGAGTTGCATTTTCCAGAAGCCCTTCTGATCCTTCCACAGTCCTCACAGCAGAATACAGTTTGTACGGAGTCACTTAGGTTGGGTTATATATAAATGCACATTTCAGCACCTCTGGATTCACCACTCTGTTCTTCATTTCATATCCACCTGTCCTTTTCCCCTCCCTTCTCTGTTCCCCCTATGTCTTGTTATACCTTGTTTCTACATGCCGAAGTCATGCTTTAAATAACAGCTGTCTGATTCTTTGCTGCTTCTCATACCCAGCTAATTATTTTCAATTTATTGATTTTCCCCATGGAGATTAATGGGTTGTTCAGCTCCTGAAGCCTGTATTCACACAGCTGTGAGCTAACGCGTGGGGATGGGAAGGGCTGGGGGTGTACGTGTTTATGTGGTTGATCACCTTTCTGATGAACATGTGTAACAAACCAAAGGGCTTTTTCTCCTCCTTACTCTTTATAAAAAGTCACCAAGCTTCAAACTTGCAATCACATTTCACAGGGAGTAAAATGTAATAAATAAAAACCTGGTAAGTTTGCAATAAGAGAATGGTTAACATGTGTCTTTCCTATACCTTTAATTGCACTGGCTAATGTATTCTGGGTGTGAAAGAGCCAGGCACAATGACCAAGTACCACGGCACAGATGTAGTTTACGTGAGGTCAGACGCTGCCCCGGGAACCTCCACTTTGGTCCCATCCCTCTGCCACAGCTCCTTGTGCTGCTGCATGAGCCTGCGGGGTGCAACCAACTAACCCTTTCCTTGGTACCTTCTAGCCCAAATCATTTCAGTGGTCCAGTGTACAGCACAGCGGCTGCATCACAGGGCCAGGGGAGGCACAAGAAGCATTGGATTTACTGCCGGTTAAAAAGTATGACGGAAACAGAACTTCTGGGTGAAACATCGACTCTGATCTTACTGGTTTAGCTGACCAGTGAGATTCCATGGAACTATGCTACTACAAGGCTGTGGATTTGAGTATTACATATAACTAATTGATAATTTGGGGGTGTAGGAACTTTTAAAATGTTTTGCAGGCTCCTCTAATAGCAGTTTTCACACTATTTTATTTTGTCAAGAATGAGTTTGACCAGGCTCTGTCTGTAAGACAGTAATAGCCAAGGGACTGGGGGAGAAGTGAGGGGGAAAAGGCTAAGAAGTGCAATCAGCAGTTAAAGTAAAAATAAACAGAAACTTTGGTAAAGTGATTACTGGTTAGCAAGTCTGGGCTGAATACTTCCTGCCTTCCTGGAGCCTATCAAAATGGTAGCCCAGATCCTTTGCCTCATTAGGATCCCTCGGCATGCTTGACTTGCTGGGCCCTGAGCTGCAGATTTACAGTTGATAGCCGAATGCCAGGTGGATTTCACTAATTCCAGGGCATGTTCAGAACTCTCAAAAAATCAACCACTTGCTGATGTATGGGTTGAGATGTTCAGCCTAAAAAAAACCTCCAAAAACCCTGGTTGCTGCACTGAAGCCCTTTATAAACCTCCGACTTTTGACTTCCATTCTTATTCCGGTAACACCAAAGCAAAAAATACATCTTCTGGACCTGACCTTCCTCTTTCCAAGGCTAGATGGATTCAGATGGGTTCTGGGCAAGGAGTTCCTCCCACATCTGCTACAGCTTTGCTTGTAACTGCTGCTCCAAAATGCCTGTGTTGTCATGGGCAGCAAGAGTTAAAATTACCATGTCCTAGTGAGAACCACTGGTGAGATTTGACTGGGAGTGAGTTAGAAACAGAGGTAAGGATGCAGTTTAAAACCAAGATTTAAGAATGAGGGGCTTAACAGAGGAGATTTGAAGCAGAACATGGAGTTCTTCTGACCAGAGAAAAATGGCTGAAGAGCAAGACAGAACTAGACACAGGCTAGAGAGGTTTTTTGTTTTTTTTTTTTTGCAAAGCAGTTGAAAAGGTGATGGTGGGACAGCTGAAATGTGTCCAGATATTACTCAATTTTTCCCCAGCATTAATCCCCAACACAAATTAACCTCAGCCATTTTTCTCTTCCCTCTCGGACACACACTATTTGTCAAGCCATGTTGCCTTAACACTTCCTAATCAGCTGGAATAAATTTAGCCTGCCCAAGGAAAAAGTGTAACATGGCAGCTTTGGATGAAGGAGCAAGCGTGTCTCTTGCTGACTGCAGCCTCCTGTAGGTCACTGCAGCACATGTGTGTCCCTCTCCTGGTATGGCTTTTGTTGAAAATGGCTCAAGGTACAAAAAACTGAAGCTTCCTGTTAGGCTCGGAACGGATCAGTGTGGGTAAGGTAGCGTGGGCAGGCAGGCATGCAAGCATCTGGTTTGAATAGTTCCGAGCATGCAATATCAGCCAACTTTTTGTAGGGTTCATGGTTGTTGGTTTTCTATCCCAGAGGTCTGGAGCAGTGGTGGACCCCACCCTCCCCGTGCCTCCCAGGAAGGCTGTGGGGAAGCTCCTCGAAAGGAGATCAGCCTCCTTCATTTACAGGAGCAACTGAGGTTAGTAATTACTCCGAAAAGCCCAGACGTTCTCCGGAAGGTCAAGTGTCTCCTGTGACACTTGGGAGGCAGGAGGACCTGGTGCCTTGATGCGCTTCTGATGGGAAAGCAACATGTGAGAAGCGACCGAGCGGCTTGCAGGATGCACATTCCTAAATGTCACTTAGCCATACAACCTGCGAGGGCGGAAAAGTGGGCAGATGGAGAAATAATATTTTCATTGAAAATTCTCTACCTCTAAAATATTTCCTGTCAGGTTCATTCCAAGGAGGGCTAAAGCAAGGAAGGAGGGGGGCTGAGGTGGGATGTGTGGCAGTGGATACGGGTTTATGATTCCTCAGGCCTCTCCATCTTCAGAGTGTTTAACTCAATCCGCTTTTTTGCTCCCCCTCCCTGAGAAAAGGATCACGGTAAGTATTACTGGAGCCGGAGGCAGTTTGGGAAGTGAAATAAACACCTGACTGTTAAATGCTAAAGGTTTACTCAACCAAAAATAAAAATAGTTCTGGTTTCCTCCACAACACTCTAGAGTTACGTTCATCAGCGCACATGAGCTGGAGGTTTGCACAGGGGGAGTCCTGAAATGTTGAAACTCTTTGGAGGTGAAAATTTTGAGGCAATAAGACAGTCCTCCCTCTCTCCTGCGAGTTCTTCTGCCACTGAGAAAATGCTGCAGCTGTTTTCCTGGTGCTACCTAAAAATAAATTCCCTCCTCCTTTCCTAGCTGCTCGTATCAGTTTCATGGGTGCCATCACAAACCCAAGGTGTCAAGTGTAAGGGGTCTGACTCTCAAGAGCGGGCACAGCCCTCTTCAAATGGTCTGAAGGGCAGAAGGGAGCTGTGCCTCCACACCTCAGAGGAAATCTCTAGGAGTCTGGGGCTAAAGTCGCAGCAGCCTCTGCAGTTCAGGAACTGCAAGTGGCAAAGGAGAGAGAGCAAACACTACAACTGGGCGGTATGAACATGCCTGTTCAGGGATGGTCCCAATACAGCAGAGCAGACACTGTGGTGCAAACACTGTCATAAAGGAATCCTGACTAGAACCTTTTTTGTGTAGCTCTGCCCATCAAGTTGAAGATATCATGTTGCTGTAGATACTCTTCACCTTAGAGAGCCAAACCAGAGCATCAGAAAGTTGGGAAAAGTCAAAAATTATTCTGCTCATGTGTCACCTCCAAACCGCAAGAGGGAAAATGCTATATATTGCAGGAGATATTTATTGGAGTTGATCATATATGACACATACATTTGCAATATGTTTCCTTCTGTCAGGTCATCCAGAGATGGACTAGGAAATATCATTTAACACATACGAAACAGAGCAGATTCCTTCCTGCACGATGACTGCTTGCTGATTCCCAAAGCTTGCCAGCTGGTACAGTAGCCCCGAAGGGCTATATGGGAACTAAAGCACGCTTCAATAGCTACCGCGTTGTGCCATGTAGATCTTCTTCAGGTAGCAAAACAGATGAAGCAAACTGGAGAAAAGGGCACCCATTCTGCACGATTTAAGATGGGGGAGGGAAACAGGGTGAGTAATGGGAGTCCAAGTTGGGGTCACAATTCGCGTCAGCTAACACCAAATGCTTGGTGAAAAAAGTCCTCACCCTTCCCCTTCTTAACTGAGATGAAGCAACTCTATGGGATCCAAATTTATTCAGGACTCCCAGATGGATAAACTGAATTGGAATTGCAAGACTTCCAAACTTGCATTTGCTCTTGGGAAATGGGAAGCCTGGAGAGAAAGAAACACCCAGCCTGAGGGGAGGTAACAGCAAAGCTGGTTCAGCATGGAACTGCTCTGGCTAAGATGAAACTTGCTGTAGTTAACCATAAAGTTTTAGGGTAAGAAATTATAGAACAATTTGAGCAAAGAAAAATGAAAGCCACCTGTCTAAAGTTAGCCTTTAACCTATTCCCTCTGCCTTCCCTTGTGCTTTCTCTCTCTTTCAAACTCTCCCGGTATCTCTGCTTTCCATAGAAGCAAATCTTCCCCAGGGAAAGTCAATTCTGACGGCAATTTTCCAAAAACCATTTGGCAGAATTGGCCAGTACTTCAACTGCAAACATGAAAAGGCATTTATTCCACTAACTCAAATGTAGTTTGGAAGAGACATTACTGAACTTGTTTTAGGAATATACTTTGACTGCATCAGTTTTATTGCTTCTTGTATAAATGTCAAACTCAATCTGCCTCAAAGCAGAAAAAACCTCAAAGTACATGGTAATGTATATACTATATACAAAAACTGGGGGGAAAAGTGTTATCTCCATGGTAAACTCAAGCCCACACCATACTAATTGTGCTCACTGCGCACACTCAGTATTATTTCATCCGTGGTAAAAAGGAGGAGGGTGTGTGATCCTGGGCTTGGAGACTGTGTGTAGGCTTGTTGCTAAGCTGGCCAGGTAATACACGATCCTGAAGACCTAATAATTCTTAAATACTGGTTGCTTAATTTTACAATATAAAATTCTCCCGTTTCATTCGTTGAAGAGTTGTCCTCCTGTCGTGTGAAGAACTAGTGGCAAGCCCGTCCTTTGTGCACCGTGCTTGTGCACTCGCGCTGTTAGCACATCAGCTCACACGCATCACATCACGGTGGAGATCCAGGACACCTGCAGCAAAGGAGATTTTTCTTGGAAAGCAGGGGAGAAAAGAGCAAGTCTCCTGAATTTCTGTTTCAATCAGTCACTTATTGCCAAATTTTCTAGCAAGAAACGAAATGGCTATTTCAAAACACTTTATCTCAGCAAAACCCTAGATGGAATTTCTTGGGGGCTGAGGAAGAAAGCTCGGCTTTAATCCAGAGGTTAGCCCACTGCTGAATTTCAAAGACCTGCCGCAGACTATGTGGGATACAGAGCTTCCAGGGGAAAAGCTGGAGATGCTTTTATATATATAAAAAAGTATTAAGCAACCTAAATAATGGAATTTTTGCTATTTTCCTGCACAACGCAATTTGCAGAAATTTTAGGTATTAGGACAGACTACGTATTAGGTGCTGCCATTTGTAAAATACGCCTGTGAACACATTAGATTTTTGCTGTTTTCATTTGCCTGTTTGGATCTGATCCTGCAGAATCCTAACTTCCTTCATCTGAGAAGCTGCAATGGCATCGGCAGTGCTGATCTACATAAAGTTAATGTCTGGCACAATTATTTGCTGGATCTGGACGTAAGACTGAAAATGCAATTACTGTGCGAGCTACAAAAAAGCAAATGCTCTTTGGAATAGTAGGTGAGATTCTCTGCTGGAGTAAATGATAGAGGATGCACTGAATTCAGCAGAGCTATCCTGATTCACACCCGCTGATACGGCCCATTAATTTTAGTGTACGAAAATGAATCTCTGCTCTAAAAATACCAATTAGTAATAAGCTTTGAGAAAGAAGAAAAAATCAATTTAAATTCATTTTCTGTAATGCACATTTTCTGTTGCTATTTTAGTTAAATTATTATTATGCATAATAATGGCAGGGCAATAGGTGCTGCCACATTAGGAATCTGCAGCTGTGATAGGTAGTATAAAAGTTAGTGACAGGGAAATTTCAGAAAAGCCCATCAATTGAATACAATTGTCTTTATTACAATTGGGATTAGGGTAGCGTGTCCCTTTCACCACCGAGGGCTCACCCCCACAGTGCTGAGCACATAAAGAGAAGAAGCTCAAAACAACTTACAGTCCCACCAGAAAAAATGAGCTGAGAGGAAGAAGGGAAACTGAGGCAAGCAGAGCTTCTGTAAGTAACTGAGCTGGCAGCCAATCTCCCATCTCTTGACTGGCGGCCAGGTGCGCTATTCAACACAGGAGGCTGATCCTCGGGAAGGGTTGTTTTCTTTAAGTGTATGTGCAAAAGTGAGTATGTACTTTGGCGCCGAGCCAGTTTCAGCATTCAAACTCCCCGGAGACAAGCACGCGAGCAAGATCCTGCGTGAACACCCAGCTCTGCAGGCATTGAAACACCAGTTGGTGCACAGGGTTATTTGCATGCTCATTTCGCTTCTATTCAGCCCTCATCCCACGTGCGTTTGTGCAGAGGATCATGCTCCTGTGCCGGAAAGTTAAGAGTCGTCTCAGTGCATTGCCATTCAGCGTGGGCTTTTCATGAACAAGAACAGCCTTTTGGGATAAGTGGCACTCAAAGAGGATTCAGAGCTGGTTTCCTCATATTCCAAGCAATCCTGAGATAGCAATGAGGCGTAGTCATAGCTGGATTACTCACTGTTACTCAGACCGTAAGAACTAAAATGAAAAAAAAAAAAAGTTTTGGTTCATGCAGTGTATAATTGAAGGGTGTAACTCACGTCCGCAAGACATTGCACCGGCCAAAAGCACCAGTTGGTTCAGAAAGCAATTTAAATCCCAGAGGACAACACGGCAAGGACTATCATTGTCAGCTGTAGATGACCAGACGCGGGGGGGACATGCTGAGGAGATCAACATTCACTGATTACCTTGTTCTTGCAGTCTGTCCTCTGCAGCATGTAAGCAAGCTCCGGGCACCCTGGGCCTTCCCCTACTGTGGTGGGGCTGAGTAAGGACACACTCAGTTACACACACGCTTACAAGAGCCTGCCCTAGTCCCTGTGGTTAAGACATCCAAGCTTCGGTGCCGTACCGCAGTGATTTAGACAATCTATATAGTAGGTGCTCTAATATCGAGGGGTATTTTCTTAAAGAAAATAAAACTAAGTCATATATTAGTTCACATGTCTTATGGAGCTTTTTTAGGGACTGCTTTGGAAACCTACTGCTCTGTACCTGACAGTGTATTGACTCTGAAGAGTTAAGCCCATTGAACAGCATTGAGTCATATTACAACAACCAAGAGTTCAAGGTCCACAGCTCAGCAAGCTGCTTCATGCAACCTGGGGTTGCTCAGACCCTGCAGATAGGGACCCCAAGACATGGAAGAATTTTACTTTCATCCAACCTTCAGCAGCTGAAAGATCAACAGCAGCAGCGCACAGAGGCAAGTCATCCTTAGGACATGAATCGCCTTCCTCCCTGATCCTCCTCTCCCACTAGCCCCTCTTAGCAGTTTCACCTTGTTCCGCAGTTATAAAGTTGTTTTTCAATGGCAGAGAAAGAAAAAAAACCAAAAACCAACCAACATTTCTTCCTCTAAGAAACCTATTGACAGGCAGATCCCGCGGATTCCTCCTAGTACAGCTATCTTTGAACTGAGGACTTCTTAGTGAAGTTGGGGAGTTTCCTGGGGTTTTACTGTTTTTTTCCTAAATTGATTGTGGAATTTTTAAACAAGGTTGGTGCCTCTGATCTTTTTCTCAGCAGCTGCAAAATCTGTTTCTCCCCCCACACCTTGTTCCACAGCAACCAGGTATTGGAAAAATTAAAGGGGAAAGGACTGCGGCACCATTTGCAGAGCCAACCTCAAATGAAACAAGGGCCATTGCCTATTGCTTTGTGAACAAGCAAATATCCAAAAGGGCTTTGACCAAGTTTTGGTCTTACAATATTTGTGAATTAAGGATAACTGCAGAAGTTTACTCCAGATTTTGATTTGAATATTGGACAATCCTAAAGATCATTAATCCCCACTGTGTGGTTCAGGTCCCCACTGTGAAATACAGATTTTTTTGTTATTTCTTGTGTACAGACTTTATTTTTCCAGGCTTTCAACAATGAAGCATCATCTGTAGCTTTCCACTTATTTCAGTGTATTTTCCATCTGCTGTCTGTATCTTTTCGTAATACGGATGCTGTCCTCACTTGTCACAAGACTTTACACCATGCCTGGACCTGGCCAAGTGTTTCTAGCGTCAGTCTATGTCTATAGTTACACACAGAGAGGTTACGTTGCTGTGTGTAAACCCTTCCGCAGGCTGGGAGACACAGATTGGTGTGGCTGTAAGAATGAGAGAAACCTGTAGGGGTGAAACAGCACCCAGAGGCAGAATGGGTCACTTTCGGAGTTACGTAAAGAAAGGGGAGTAACAACATATGTGCACACACACATTTTAGTTTTGGGGTGTGCTATATTGTGTTTCCAGCTGGAACAATCAGCAAAAATGCCAGATGAAAAGTTTTTCTTAATAAAACTCCATCTTTCTTAAAATATGCCAAGTGCTGAAAATCCGTGCCCAAGCGTACTCTACCGAGATTTCTAACCCCATTTTGGCTGCCTTGGGCCAGCCTGATAAAGCAAGGATCAGCATCCAAGCACTTAGGTGGCTTTTTACTCCAGTCCTTTAGAGGGACTTCTACCACCAACCCAATCACATTTATTTCACACTCAACCTTTCCAAATAATGTTGGAACCAGAGAGTTATTTATGTGACCTGCTTAATTGAAAGAGCATTTGCCGTCAGTGATCAAATAAACTGTTATTGATCTTCAGCATTGGAGGCTACTCACATGGAGCATTCTGGTACGTATTTTTCATTAAGACACTTTTCAGAAAAAATCAGAATGCACATGCAGCAAAAAAAAAAAAAAATTCCTGTAGAGTATTGAGATTAAAAATCAAAGAGGTTTGAGAGTGACTCCACAGAAAAGAAACAGTGCGAAGCACAAAACAGCAACAGCACTGATGATTGCACAGAGATGTAAAGGCTTCGACACAAAAATCACCCTGCTCTGAGCTCCCGATAATTAGTGAGAAAAAAACATTTTAAATCACAGAGAAAAGGCTTGACCCTTTGTTTGGGCAAAGAGAGATGAGTTCTGGGAACGAAAAACAGTTCAGCAGTCAGTGGGATTTCTGTTTGGCACCTGACCCGAGCAAACCCCCTGCAAGCGCTGGGACAGGCTACTCACTCCCACTCTACACCCTTTTCAGTGCAGTTGGGCACTATTCTCAACTCATTTAGAAAGTTAAATCCGATCTTGATTTGATCAGAGCTTGAGTGCGTAAGTCAGCTGGGGTCTGCAATATCAAAGGGCACAACTTCTCCACACTTTGAAGATGTTGGTATCTGAATCACTCTGGTTTCCCTTTAAATGAGGTACAAATTCCTTCCTTACTCTCTACGAGTTATTCAAAGAATAGATGCAATGAAGAAAAGCAAAGAGCTCAGATGTTACAGTCATGAGGTCATGGTTGCTCTAACTGTCCTGCTAAAAAGAGCCAGCCAGCAAACTCCTAATCCTGAGGCCGAGGGGCACAGCCTGGCTTGTACCCATGATGAAGTCTGGAGTTTATTTGTCTTGTAGTGGGCCAAATGCGAGCCAGGCTGTGAGACAGCAACTAGTTTGTGAGGACTATGATGATCCCGGCTTTGAGCTCACTCCTTGATGCTTTTACTTACTTAGCAGAACAGATGTACGAAGGAGAAGACGTAACAATCTTCAAATTCCAGCACTTGGTGCTTTTCCACCTTCCTGAGTGTCAAAGCAGAGACTGAGACACAAGTGGTGGTTACTTATGAGAAACCTTCTCAACTAAAGGCATCATACAGCAGAAGAAAATCCTACATTACTGATTGCCAGATGCCGAAAAGTTATCATTCCACACATGCCCTGCTCATATAGTCCTTCCCAGTATCAACCACTGTCAAATGACCAGTAGGGCGGACAGACCTTGTTTTGATCCAGCATGGCAACCCTGTCTTTAAAGTGAAGTTCAAGATATGGCTCATTTGTCACTATCTGTGACAAAGCTATTGCCTACATCATGTCTGAGAGGGAAATACTCGTCCCCCTTCTACAGCTAAGACCAGAGGCTCTGTTGTGTTATGCTTTACTTCTTACGACTTCTTCTGATTGTGCTTGGGAAAAAATGTATCTTAAAGGTCCTTAGAACTACGAAGAAATCAGAGCAGAATTATCTTTGCTCTCAAACCATGAAAGCATTCACGGCACTGGAGAGCTGCTAACTGTCATACCCTTCACGAGGCTGTAGATAGGATGTGACCTTGTCATGCTGGGATTTTTTTTTTCCTATTTTTAAGTGAAGTCTCATTCAAACTTCATTTTTCAGTCTCTTAGACCAAAGTACCTCGCATTCTCCTTACTCTGTTATTAAAAAAAGAGGAGATTGAGTCACAAACACACTGTCACACTACAGCCATTTCACTGATGGACTTACACAGCTCTAGAATATAAGGCTTATAATGGAAACACTAACACAGTCTTGACTACCGCAGCCCTGCTCTAATATCACTGAACTTCCTTTGGGGGTGAAGCTTTGCCTCAGGAACCTTAATTATCTGATGTGGTCAATTACTCCAAGATAATGATGATTTTATCAGGTATTACTGCTCAAATATTTTACGATAGACAGGCTATTTAATTGCATTCCTGACCTACCAAAATGCTTACAGATGACTTGATTAAACACTACGAAGCGGAAGGAGGAAAGAAAGGACAACACTTAAAATCCTTGCTTACGGTTCGAGAATTTTGGTCCTCTTGAAAATCCTTCCTTCCATCCTTCCTTCCATCCATCCATCCAAGCAAGTTGCAAGTAGCATCACCTGGGCAAGAAGTTTGGATAAATAAATTAACTATTAATGTACAAATGGGAAAGCACGGCCAGCTTCTTCCCCACTGCAGGGCTAGAATTTGCTCTGCACAGCTCCTGTGGTGGATGAGCACAGCCCGGAGTGTCCCAGCACAGACAAGCATGATGAAATGAATTTTCTCCCGCAGCCAGGTAGCGCAGAGGTTTTAGGACAATGAGGAAATGTCTTTCTTTACAACAGCAGCACGCGGGGATAACCTTCAGATACCCAGGACTACGATGAAGCCAGCAGGCTGGTCCATTTTTCTCTCCCCTAGCCGGCAGTTCCAGGCACCGGGCTGACATTTGCCAGGGAGGCTGAGGTTGCCCCAAGGACTGCTTTAATTGGCATCTTTGCTTCAGTGGTCATAATGGGCTGTTTCCCAGACACAGAACTGCCATGTCTTAAGAATGCTTTGGCTGCAGAGCGAGCATGCCTCAGCCTTGGGTCAGTCCCTGCCCTGGATGCTCCTGTGCGGGCAGCGCAGACGTGGTGAACCCTAATGCACTGAGCGGTGCAGAGAGCTCCTCCCAGTTTCCCCCGT
>NW_010394841.1:291249-297456 GCF_000710305.1 Buceros rhinoceros silvestris
GAAAGAGGCAGGTATTTCCCCTGCCAAGCAATCAATTTGCTGCTGGTGAAATCGGGACTGCGTGCAAGATTTTGAGGGTAGATTATTTCCCTGCTGCTTACAATAGTGTTACTGTAAGATCGTCAACAACTGCGTTAAGGACTCGGCCAAGAGCACTGAAAACAATGGCAAGGCTGCCCTTCCTTCAGTGGCTGCTGGAATTCTGCTGCATTTCTCCACAAAGGTCCGTTTGTCTTTCCACCCTGGAAATAGCATGTATTGTTGCAGTGGTGTTGCAAAAACTGGCAGCAAACCCTCCTCGCTAAGAGTGTGGTTGCTCACTATTGCATCAGGCTAACAGGAAAGAGAGATGACATTTTATGGGGTTTTACTCAGAAAACTTTTCATGAGAATATTATTTCCACTTCACGGGGTTTCACAATAGGATTTTCAGCAGCATTTCGAGCATTTTCTGCTGTGTTTTGGGCCTTGCTCTTTTCAGTCACATTCCAAAGTACAGCATCCACAAATATTCCCAAATATATCTTAAATTGCCCAGGAAGGAAACAATTTTCCTATCTGAAATTAGAACAAAGTATCATTCTGAAATGTCAAATTTTAGCAAACCAGAATGCTGCAGCAATTGGTTTGGATAAGTGAAAACAGTTCAGTTTGACTTTTAAAAAAATTACAATCATTAGTTTTCACATCAAGATGAACAGTCATATTGAACTACTGTGATTCTGCTTTATTAAGAAGTGACTAACAAACAGTCAAAGGAAAGAGAAAAGGCAGCAAAGTCTCAAGCACCATGTAACCCCCCATTATTTTCTTCTATGTTATGTACAGAAGGAACAATTTTTAGTGAGTGAACCAGTGAACTGAGGCCAGCAAGCGTGGGCTCTGTGCAAATAGTAGGCAACGACGGCGTTGACCCAAAGAATTTCCTTGCTCGTGGCACCTCCTTCCACTGCCCACACAGTGCACTTGATGGGCACCAAGATGTGCTCCTGCAACACAAACTGCCACGGAGGGTTTCTGTGTTTTCTCAAAGAGCTACAGCCAGTGATGTTTGTTTATGAAGCCCAGGGCAAGTCTCACGTCATACCCTGTGTTATGGTATTTACAGCTGAACCTGCCTCGCTGAGCCTGCCCGGCTGGACCTGCACCTCCAGTTATTAAAGAGGTGACAAAGTGCCTGCTGGCATCCCTACACCCACAGCGGTGATGCCGGCACCAGCCTCACGGCACCGGGCGCCGCAGGCACTCAGCCCCCACGAGCTGTCCCCTCCACACACCCCTCACAAAAACACACCCCGCTGAGCCAACACACCTTCCTGCACCAGTTTCCCAAGAGCACCCCACTCCCCCAAACTTACTCCAACCATTGCAAATCAAATTGTTATGCCTGCAATGCTTCAGCTCCTTTTTATGGTACATACATATTTCAGAGTTACCACTTAATACAATTATAGTTCATTTAGCCAGCAATTACAGTAATAGGAAGACTGGCAACCATTGTCATTCAGGCTGTGGAAAATCAATGTTGCACAGAGGTATTTTAGTCATGCGATGGAGTGCCTCCTTCCTTAGCTGCCTGTACTCACAGGGAAAACTTCAGATTGCTCCAGTTTTATTTTGGTTTTGTTTTGGTGTTTTTTAAATTTATCTATGTATTATTTGGTTTCCAAACAGAAACACAGTGAACGACATCCTGAGGCCCCTTCCAACCTGATTTATTCTACGATTCTGTGTCTTATTGGATCTGTTCTTTCAGCAGATCCATTTTCTATTGCATTTCAGCTGACAGAGAATCTTCAACAACCCATCTACTAGAGGCAACCCAAAATACGGTCATATCTGGGCAGTGAAGTAGAAACTTCTGAGTTTTTCCTAATCTTTTGTACAACATTTGCTTCTAGTCTAGACTTCATAAACTTATGTCCAGGATGGCATTTAAATAGGTGTTTCAGTTAATCCTTATTTCAAAAGCATTGTGAAGAATCCACGTAAACACGCGGCTACAGCTACGCAAATGTGCGCTAGGCGGGAATGAAGTGCTGAATTGCAGAGGCAGTGCTTCCAAAGGAAAGCTAAGGCTACAGCCACGTCTCCTGAGTCTTAAATCCTCTTTCTCAGTCACTTAACTATGCTGCGGCAAACCCACTTTGGACCGCTGGTTTAAATAGCTGTTACATTTGCATTTCATTATGTGAATGGCCTTAAAAATTAAGACTCGCATAGGGCAAAAAAAGATCTGTAATTGTACCTGGAATATTTAGTCCCAAGAGGGGGGTGGCTAGAAATGGGAGGCTCCCTTTGTTGTTCAAACAAGAAAATCATTAAATCACTGCCATTACTGCAAGTTGTTTCAGCAGGGAGAATAATGATATTTTTGCAGGTTGCCAAACTTTTGCTGCAGAAGAGCCTCTTGGCAGCAGCTCCACTTGATTCGATGAGCATTACCGAATTTGCTCGTTGATCTGTTTGTCTCTGCATGGTGCCATCTTTTGACGGTGTTACATTATAGCCCCTTGTTCTTATGATAAATTATTTTAATCCATCATCAGAGCACACTCTTGCTCTAATGATGGATTAGTGTTATGCATCATCAGGGTGAGGAGCATTGATAATGTACCAGCAGAACCCCCACTGACAGTGGAAAAATCTGCCAGAAGAATTAATTTGCTCTGCACCAAACTGAAACCAGAGATAAAGGTACAGTTGCACACAGTGGCAAAAATTCCATGCAGAAGCAGCAAGTCCAGCTTCACTGGCAGTCTCGGGGAGGAATAAAGATGGAGATGTGGTCACCCAGCCACGTGGCAGAGCAGGGCCTATGCCTCTGCACGGGAGGGCGTCCATCTGGGCTCAACGCGCACAAAGGTTGCGTGGGTTCAGGGCTGCAGCAACGTCCCGTC
The DNA here is from genome assembly GCF_000710305.1 of Buceros rhinoceros silvestris. Taxonomy (NCBI): domain Eukaryota; kingdom Metazoa; phylum Chordata; class Aves; order Bucerotiformes; family Bucerotidae; genus Buceros; species Buceros rhinoceros. Next base: position 294,150 of record NW_010394841.1, read on the forward strand.
GTGATATCAGAGTAACTCACTTCGGTGCACAGAGTGTGAAGAGGCCTGAAGTTACTGGGGGTTGCACAGGGAGCTTGCAAGAATGCTGTCCAGCTCAGAGAGGTAGGAGGTTTGATGCAGATAGCCCCCACTGTGCTCCCTTCTCGTAGAGCCAAACTGCAGCTGGCTTTGTTGGGTGCATGGGAAGCTAAGCAGGAGGAGCAGCCCTTAGCGATGGTCTGTGGTAGAGCCCAATTCTCAAATCCTGCACCAGATCTTACAGGATTTAGCTCTCTTGAAGTTGAGAAATCACATTAGACAGTTTCTACCTTAATTACATCTAGTAAATCCTGCAGTACTATGGACACGAATGGACAACAGCATGCACCAAAATGTAGGGTCAGAGATAAATAATGATAAAAGTCTATAAAGCCTATGTTTTAACCTCAGTCATGAACTCCTTCAACTTTAGCTCTGGAAATAAAAAAAAAAAAAAAAGTGTTTTCTTATTTACACTGCTCGACGTAGCCCTCAGAATATTTTCCTTCAAACTAATGGTTAAATCTATTTTACCACACGTTATGTTAAAACTGTGACGATAAGGATCAAGAAAACATTGAACACCAAAGAAAACACATGGGAAATGGAACTGGCTGTCATTCACCTTCAGATGGATCCGTAATACTGAACATTAAACAATCCTGGCATCACCAGAGGCTGGGCTCCACTCATCCGCTAATTCCAGCAATAGAAGCAAACCAGTCTATTGGCACCTGGGTTCTCCAGGGACTGCTCTGCCCTGCACGTCCTAACACGTCTGTAAGTGCCTGCAAACAGAGAATTTTTCCACACTTTGAAAGACAAATCACAGAACCGAAATGCAGACCTTGAATTTGTGGCTCCTGTGTATGAGGCCAGTACTTCTGGATCCAGCCATCTACCTCTCCCTGTCGAAACTTGCTCATAATACCAGTTCATCAAAGTTAGCATTTTGCTACTCAAATTTTCTGAGGAAGGTGGAAGAACTCTATAAATGAGCAGTGATGGAGTAATCTGCTAATGTTTTGGAAAGTTTTGGTAGGGCAGGGCATGTCCTGAAGAGCAGGACTTGTCCAGGTTAAAAGAGAAATGACCAAACAAGTCGTGATGCATTAAAGCTAACGATTGGCTGCAGCTTTGGTGGAAGAAAGGCTTTCTCCTCACCACCTCCCTTTGGCACGTGGACCAGCCTGCCCATGGAGATTAACAAAAAAATGGAAAGGGGTGGGGGAAGTAGCTGTTACCCCTCCTGGTGCAAAACGTGTCTGTCCCAAAGCTGCTTGTCCCAAGCAGACGTTGCAGGATTTGGAGCCCCTGATGACACTGAGATTTTTTTATCAGCTTTGCTTTTGGCCAACTTACGGAACACATGGTGTACATTTACCCCATGTAACTTTCGGGCTGTGCAGGCAGCTTAATTATTCACACAGTGCACTAAGGGATAGTTGGTCTAGGAACTAAACTTCCTGAAGTGTATAATAGATTTTTCTTTTTCCTAGTGCAACCTCTGAAGAACAAGTCTGAGCACATCTTCTGTCTGGCTTTTCATCTTAGTTACCTCCTCTTCAGCATGAACCTCACTGCTGCATTTGCCCTGACACCTGGAGAGGATCCAGGGTGAGATTTGACCGTGAAGGGAGTATGACATGGAGCTACAGGTTCTTCTTGCCTTCTGCCTGAAACCCCTCTGCCAGCCGTCCCAGGAATATACCTTAACGGCTGTGATTTATTACCACGTTATCATGCCTGTCTGCCTCATTACAGACATTGAATTTTATCAAGCACCTTGTCCTCTAGTGTCTGGTAACCAATTACTGTGGTCTGCAAAGAAGCCTGAAGTACTTTGCCAAACACTGCTAATAAACGGGGAAAGGGCCTGAGCACAGCTTCAGGTTGCCTTAAGGAAATTCCAGAGAGCACTTTCCGCCTTATCTAGTTCACAGTATGAACCAGGAATTATCTCGAGAAGTCATTCTCTACACAGAGCTAAACCCCCCTTTAAAGATTGTGCCACACTGGATTATTGCACATGGACTTTCTTCCATCCAAAGACTGCTGAACTCAGTAGGAGTCTTTCAAATGACAACGGTGAGAGCAGGACTCAGCCCACAGTCCAAAACCAGATACTTGAGAATGAAAAGAAAATGAAAAATAAAAAAAATTCCTGTATTCTTTTTTTTTTTTTTTTACCTAGTTAAAGCTGGTAGCAGAAATCAGAATGGACAAGTGCCTGCGCTACAAGGGTGACAGGTACATATTGTTCCACGTTTGTGAAAAAATATTTATCCTAATGGGTAAAACGATCAATAGTGTTTTGTGCAAGTCCTCCGCAGCAAAGTGGATGTCACATGAACCTGTAGTATGTGCTGTTACACATTTAGTATTTTCTTTTGAGGCTGTCTTGCCCTAGTTGTCCAAGGAGGAATGATCTGATGTCCCTGCTGCAGAACTGACCAGCAGTGACCTTCCCACAGCCAAAAAATATCTTTTAATCCTGCTCATTTCTCCAGCACTTCAAGGAGCTTCACCTGTGGGCTTGCTGCTTCAGGTGACGCTGGCATCAGCATAAGCATCAAGCAGACTGGGAGCCCTGCTCTTGGAGACGGCTGCTGGGAGGGAGCCTACAGATATCCCCATGTACACGCACACACACACGCACACGCACAGACTCTCATTCGCTCGCTCTCTAATTTTTCCTGCAGGGCGGTCTTCGAAAAAGTTTTTTTCCAGCTTGTAAAAGACCAATTCCATAAAGGAATGGCTTAGTGCTACCATGACATGATTTGTGGCTTCCAGGCTCCAAAGCTGTAATTTATTCAGACAATTAGCAGCAGCTCTGTATTCTTGACAAATTCTTCACTTGTGTGCAGCTACTACACAACAAGGTGCTCTTAAGATCTGTGCCGTATGGATTAAAAGACTCCCCCCTCCTTCTTCCTCCTTATTTGACAAGTTCTTTTCACAATCAATGGAAATTAATACAGCAGGTTAGATAGGTGATACACAATAATCCAGCCAGCCAAGAAAGCATTGTCTGAAAAGAGCAAGCGGGGAGTCTACAGGAATGTTCAATACACAAAAGGGAATTCTTCAGTATTTGCCTTTTGGTGAAGTTATTTCACCCTTCGCTTCACATAATCCTCTGGAGTTACTGTACTGGGTGTCACTGTGATGCCACTACTAAGGGTAAATGGTATTTAAGCGCAGGTTAGGTGTCCAGAAGCACACAGCAGAATGTCTACCCCTGCAGCCAGTGGCTTTGCCTGGACCGCAGACAGGCTGGGGGACA
>NW_010394841.1:297564-299749 GCF_000710305.1 Buceros rhinoceros silvestris
GCATCGGCTGCCTGTGTGCGACGTGCCGGCGCAGAGCCCCCCCCGGTGCGATGCTGAGAGTCGCAGAGGGACAATATAAATCAGTCCAGGCCCTTTTTCACAGGCAAGTCTGAAGTTAAACCAGGGCTATAAAATCCAGATCCAGCTCTAAATCCTGCTGTCCTCCAGGACTGGCTAGATACAGGGGACTGGGTCCACTCCCGTTCAAACTGGGACCTTGTCTTTCAGGAGTAACATCCCTGCTGGAACTGCTTCCTGGCACAATGTGAGCTGGGCTTTTTCTGGGGATCCGTGGAAGTTACCACGTTACTAGCACGAACAGCAGCCAGCCTCTGCTCCAGCCTGTTCTTACACCAGTCTCTCAGCAAAATGGACAAAAGCAATCAAATCACTGGGGACTTGGACAGAAACCATCTCATTGCAGGGAAAAATCCTGAGCTGATATTTGGACTTGTCTTTGGGCTGACATGCTCTGGCTCATCTCACTCCAAAGAACTTGGGACCTGCAGCGAGAGCTCTGCTGAGGCCTCCTCAGAGCCTTCCTTGTGCAGGGGCCCAGGTCAGAAGTAACACTGTTTGATACTAGCAACTTCATATTATGCTTTATAAACACAAACAACTTGGGGAAAATAGGAAAAAGAAGGGGGGGGTGGTGAGACTGAAATTTGTTAGCATGAAATTTTGAGCAAACCCCAAGAAGATAACATTTTTTTCACTAACTGTGGGCAGAGAAAAGGAGGTTTAACAGGCCACATATTCATAATAAATGATTCATCTGGAGCTCAGATGCTGGTGTGAGAGGGTACCTTAGACATACTTGGAGGGTCACAGAGGTGTCCGTAAAAACGGTGAGACTTGGCTCAGGATTGCTTTTGCTCTGAGTTAGACAGCGCTCAGTTCAGTAACAGCAGGGCTTCGCCCCGTGGCAAATGAAAATTCAAAGTATTTGGCTGCATGTGGCAAAACATAGTGTTTGCTCAGTGGAACTAACTTAAGCAAGTTCCTCTTAATTAATAAACAGAAGAATTTTCTTTCAACCAAAGCAAGATGGCTATTGAAATATAATGAAGATCTTTTTTAAAGATCTTGTCTTGTTTAGGAATGGATTTTTTTTTTTACTACACTAAAAGGGGAAAAGGCAAATAAAACAGCGATTGACTCAACACATCTGTTAATGGCAAATAATTTGTAATAGTGAATCCAAATACATTTCAGAAAATTGCATCAATAAGTTAAAAGAAGACAGAATTAAAACGAGAGACCTGGGGAAAGAAAAGCACATTGGTGCAGTAGCCGCTGGAGCTTTCGCCGGCTTTGACCCACCACCCAGGGATGTGCCTGGTTTTCCTGGGCCTGGATCTTGTCTAAGCGGATGTAGTTACATTGGTTTCAGGGCAGTCGCGCTGATGGATATGTGCTGGGGCTATGACACCTCTGTGTGTAACACTGAGACGTTAAGGAGGCTCACAAAGGAAAAACAAGCCACTTTCTTCGCAAAGGTAATTTGTAAAACCACCAGGGTACGGGATTTCAAAGTGTTTGCCATTTATTTGGGAGCCTACCTTAACAGGTTTCCTTTTTTCCTTAAAGAACGCGTTTCCTCTCTCCTCGCTCATTGTCTCATTTCTCAGCTACCACCCTGTTTTGGGTTAATTTCCCTAAACAGAGACATAAATACCGTATCAGATTTTGTCTTTTTTTGGCTGCGAGTCAGGTCTGCTGTGCTGTGGAAGCTTGTCGGAGTTGCAGAACCTGTATCTGCAACAGCAGCTGCACTTTGCATTTGGAAAAGGAGTCAGGAAAGAGCTACCTTTCCCCGCCCCAAGCTTTCATTAATCATATAATTTAACCAAGGGGGAAAAAAAAAGCGAAAACAAACAGGAGAAAAGAACCCGAACCAAAAGGGAAGGATGGGATAAGCACTTGTCATTTCTTCTAGCTTTCAACGTGTCTTTATTCTCTCAGATGCAAAAGCCACCAAAGACGACCAGGAATGTATGTGTGTGAGAGAGAAAAACCTGAAAAGACTCTGTGAAAGAAAGTCTAGAGACGATCTATTCACTGTCAGTCCAGCCTTGAGGTGTGACCACTGAGGCGCGCGACTCTGCTGCTGCAGAACGCCGTTTGACTCGCCGGTACGGCGTTCTGCTTTGCTGGCAGGCACCCGTATGGCAGGACCCTCTCG
>NW_010394841.1:299852-309323 GCF_000710305.1 Buceros rhinoceros silvestris
GAAAGAGGATCTCATTCAGGAATATTTTAGGCATGGTTTATTAAAGCAGAGAATGTTTCATCTGCCTCTGCTTAACCTTGCTCAGAGCCCCCCAAAAGGCAAGAGAGCCCCTACAGCGAGGTCTGTTTATTTTCTGCTCAGTTGGAAAGCAAAGGTCCTATTACTGTTAAAGGGAGTTACAAGTATTCATCAAAGAAAGAAATGACCCATAAAGGCAGTTAAGTTAGTTTTATTCCCACTGCATAAGTCAACCTCTTTTCTATATATAAAATGATGGGGTTAGAAAACTATATTCATCAGGCAGTCCACTGATGTGACTGGCTGCGCTTCCCCGAGTACTTTGTAATTTGTAGTTATAAATAAATATGTTCTTAATAATCAATTGGCATTTAAATAACATACAATAACTGTCTTATTAAATCCTACTTTTTAGAATGAATAAGCAGTTAGACATTAAAGATGCGGGTACCAAACAGCCACAGGATTTCAGACCATTTTCTTTTTTACATACAAGCCATAAATATCACTATGGAATTACTTGGTTAGCCAAGGCCCTGGATGAAGCCAGCAGAAGACCCTGCTCTCTGATGTTGCCTTTAAGGGATCATATACTTTTCTGGTACGGTGACTTTTTAAACAATAACCACACTTTATTTTCTTTGGCCACCCCTCAGAGTTCAAAAGGGGCTGCCTCAAACTCCAGAGTTGAAGTATGTAATGTGTCCTCAAACCAGAGCCCAAAAAGCAAGGAGCATCTAATAGCAGGTTTGAGATGATGGGTCTCAGTCAGCTGGGTCCACACTATTTCCAGCCATTAAGTTCATGCATTGCCTCAGGAAGGGAAAGGAAAAATCACCAAGAATTAGGAAAAAAAGGCAGCACTCAATTCTACATTCACAAAAGAAAAAACTGGGGTTTCTTCTATCTCTGATGGGGACACACACACAGATATATACCAGCACACTCTTTTCCTATTGACATTGCTTTCATTTTAGAAGGAACAACTGAGCACTAATCAGTCCTACTCCTTTGCCAAGGGCTTGTCTGAAACGGGAATGTAGAGCAAGGAACAGGGGAAAGTGAAAAAAGAGGGAGATGGAATGGGCTGGTATGGTAGCACCCAGCCCCGGGTCAGCTGCAGCACCTGAATCCATCAGTGCTGGTTTGCCCTATGATGGAAAAATCATCCACAGGGCAGGCGAGAGGCCAGCCTTGTCCTTGAGATACTGTGTTTTTCCCTGGATCCCTGCTGGACACAGACTCCATCCCAGCACAGCGCTGGGCTGCAGGGGGCACCTCTTGGGAGGCAGCTCCCAGCATCACGCTGATGCAGTAATTTCTTAGTTTCAGGCTGCATCTCAGCCTATCCCAGCTACGAAATGTCACTCACCTCTCACCCTTCAAAACCCTTCACGTGCCACAGGTCAGGCCTGAGGATGGAGAAGAGATCAGGGCTCAGGCTCTGCAGGTGCAGACTCGGGGAGGAATTCAGCGTGTCTGTGAGGAACTGGTTTAGAGCTTGACCTCCCCTTGGTTAGAGAAAAGCAGAGTCATTGGTGTGAATTGGAACAGTATCCTCCTCCCGTTCCCAAACTTCATCCCCCCTCCCTGCATTCCACAGAGGATGCTGCTGGTCTGCTGCTGCCCTGGGCAGGCTGGTGCCAGTGCCTAAACCTCTGCTTCAAGATGGACCTGAAGCTGGTTGGGAAGAGAGGCCATTTTTCGGTGGTTGCAAAGGAGCAGGTGTGGATGTGGTGGCAGTGGGTTCCTGGCGTGCTCCTGCACAGGTCAGGACACTAAGAGGGTGCAGGATTTGCTCCTGCCCCTAATCTGCAGCCAGTAGCTCTTACACCTCCTGCCTCCAGCAGCTCACCCAGCCCTTGTCCTCATCCTCTTTAATTTTTTTTCCCCTTTTAACCCCCTGGCTGAGCTGAGATTTACTCTTTGGCACAGAGCCCCTCTGCAATTCATGGCCGCTCCTCCTGGGCAGTACATCGAGGCATCGGGGCTGTGATGCTAGCAGCCCATGCTGGACCATGCTCTGCCGAATCCTGCGGCAGCCCCGCACATCTCCCAGCCACCGTGCTCTCTCTCCAGAGGAAAACAGCAAAAGTTTACCGGCATGCTTGCTCCAGTAACTTTTCCCATCACACTTTTTTTCCCCAGATATTATTTTTTCAGCCCCCTCCCTTCTCCCCCCCCCCCTCCCCCCTTATTTTATTTTAGGCGCCTCTGAGAGTTCAACTGTCGCCTGAGGCTTCAAACTAATTTTCTCTTCAGAAATGATTGCAGAAAGCCGCATGCATAATAAATCCCGTTATTGCTCTTGTTATTAAAATAGGTTGTTAGGGATGTGGACTTGGAGGCCTTTTTGTCTGATGACAGCAGTTCTTCTTAGCTAGGCGCTTATGGCTTATTGACTAAGGCTGCCAGGTTCAAAAAAAAAAAAGAAATAAAAAGAATAAGAAAAGAAAATCAAAAAGAGAAGGAGCTGTAGCTGCTGTTTAATAGAGAGGAAGTTGGGGTGATTTGAGGCAGTTCTTTTAATCATGTCCATGGGCTGTGTTCGAAAAGCAGCGCATTTCCAGCAGCTCCAAGGCTGTACCGAGGGCCCACAGAGAGTGTCTGTGGCAAGCGCTTTTTCTGGAGCAATGATTAATTAATATTTCTTTGGCATTATTTATTTTAATGATTAATTAGCACCCTGTGACAGCTAGGACTGCTTACCTTCACCATGCTGGGCACCCAGCAAGCCCCAGGGAGAACCAAAGCCTCTGACGAAGAGCCTGAAGAGATGAAGAGGCTGAGGGACAACGACCCGGATCCTTCTCCTTTCCCAGCTGAGGAGCTGGCACACATGGAGGAAAAGTGACTTGCTCAAGGGCTCCCAAAAAGCCAGTGTCAGGGCTGGTAACTGAAGAAACACTCGTAAGTTCCTGCTTGGCATGCTGACCAACTGCTCACGTTTCCTCACCTTGTTCCAACAAACTGCACGCTTCTTCCAGCAACCTGAAAGGTTTAGCAAACCTGAGCAGAGCCCCTTTAAAATGAAATGTGGTTAAAGCAACAAAGCTCCTGTGAGAATGTATTCTTAAAACCATAAAAGGTTTTCAAGCAGGTTTGAAAAAGGAAAGTACACTGTCCAGTCATTAAATGGAAACATGCTTCATAAATCACTGCTGCCCTGCGAAATGAAAATCTAATCACAAGATGAGGCCGCGCACTTAGCAAGTTTCTTACGCCTGGAAACTGTGAAGCGGGGTGTACTCCTACCCAGTGAAACCAAACATGCCAGGTCCACACAGCAGCCAGGGCCAGAAAAGGCAGGAATCTCACAGGAAAACTTTTTGCTGCAGGCACAGGGGGCAGGGGCGATGCCCACACCGCCTGAGAGGGAGCACATCGCTCCCAGTGCACTTTCAACGCAGGTCTGGAAACACAGAGCATTGCTTGAAGCCATCACCTCTGCAAGAGCCATTGGCATGAGATGAACTGAGAGATGTTCAACGGCCTCCCTGCCAGTTTGATGTCTCCCTGCCCAAAGGGAGGACACTGCTTCATTGTTAGCACTGCCTCTGAAATCTCCCCTTTAATATACATGCAGATGGTGTTATGCAGTTGTTGACAATTATTTTAGCATCAAAGAAATATGGGTTGATCAAAGAATTTTATTTTTTTTTTTTTGCCCAGGGTCGGGATAGATTTATACTGCAGCATCCCAAAGAGGAGCCTCTGGAGATTTTTCTGTCAAAACCATAATATCATGGTACTCCAGGACTTGCTCTCACTTCCAAGTGCTGGGAGATATCCATAGGATCGATGAGCTCGGCCTCTGCAGCACGTAAACTACTCAGCTAGCACAGTGAGCCAAGCGGAGCACGCAGCAGGTACTAGCTCACACGTGGGATTTTTCCTGGGAACAAGCAGATCCGGTCCTTTGGCTCTGAGATGTTGAACCATATTGCCAGCCTAAGGCAATGGGGATGGACCATCTCATTTCTGGTGCCAGAGGGCTGAGGTTTTGCTGGGGAGTTCAGCTGTGCTGGGACTGGACCTTCCCTGTTTGAGAACCATGTCACCACCTAGGTTAAAAATAGGTGCTATAAACTAATAAGACAAGTGAATGTAGTAACAGAGAAGCAGATAAAAAGCTAAATCTAGGAAACACTATTATCCAAAGGAGAAATACAGTCACTCAAAAGCTGTCAAGACTAGCTAAATGCAAAGACTCCTGTAGAAAATATAGAGTCCATTAGAGAAAATAGACACAGTTGCATATTTAACAGGTTGAGAGCTGCAAGTTGCAATTCTTGATCAATTAATTTAAGGTATCCATTTGAGTGTGAAAGCTGACATTAGACAGGAGTAAATGAAGCCAGACGTTAATACTCAAAGTACCCAAATTGAAAACAACATGCCTGGCTTCAGTGAGAAGAAATAAATTCAGGCACAGCTTCCTCACCCATGTTCCAGTTCTAGGTGGATTTTAAAGAATGCAATTCATGCCCCAGCAATACAGAAGCAATTACAGAAATGGAAAACGACCAAGTCATTCTCAGGTATTCGTAGAAAATTGGCATCTCCTGAATATTGAATTGTACCAGGTCCCAGCTTTCTATAAATGCAGAAGATCAATAATTATCAGCGAAATGCTTTGCTAACATCTGAAAGTTGGCAGGACTGAAATAAGAAATGCCATTTACGTGTTGCTGCCTGAAAGAGAGTTTTTCCTGTTCTCTTAGTGCATACACCACTTGGCCTTGTGATGAGGAGTAATTATGGGCCGCTCCATTTGCACGCTCAGAGGAGGAGTAAATGAACAAATGTTGGCTACAGCTGACTCGTTCTTCTCCATGGTGAACACTACGATGTTCCCAGTCCTTCTATTCTGATGCCTGCAGAGCAGCTCTGCCATACACCTTCATGGGGACATGGTGCGTTGTGAACAGCTGCTCTTGGGAAATACTTTGACAGTCACTGAATAACAATATCCCTTATTGATAATCACCCACAGATCTTGGGGCACTTTCCAAAGGAGGTAACATCACCAACCTTATTGTATAGGCACGGACCGGTGAAGGAAATCACTCAAGCTTTTAGGAGCAGGGTAGGACATGCTCTAGAATTGATGCCTGAGCACTGGCCTCCTGCCTGTTTACTTTCTTTGCTTCGTCCCTGCACCTTTCCACCCTCAAATGTCTCAGAGGTGGCTGTGCAGTCCAAGGACTGCAAGTTCACCCTTCCCAAACTCCAACATTTAGGGTTTTCTTCACTGCAGCAGACTTCAGATTTTGGGAGAATAAAGGCAGAAGAGAATAAATAAGCTAGAAAACATATCATCATCATTACAAACATAAAAAGCTACAAATCTGTCAAACTGCAGAAACTCTCACTTCATTGTTACTGTGATTTATTGGGGAGCTAATTTTAAACAAGTTTTCTTTTCCAAAACCACAACACAAAAACAAACTGAACAAGCAAGCCAGAGGACAGAAGCTAGTCGCTACCGGACAATTTAAGCAATAATCTCATTTGCTTTGTAGTATAAAAAGCAATAAAGGGCTGTTTACTGAGTGAATAAACACTGAATGAAACACAAAAAGCTCTTTATTGCGATTATACTCCAAGGCAGAGGAGATTATTGTTATTACACAAGAAGGCACAATGTGAAAATCTAACTCAATGCGCCAGATTTTCAGGCTGTTTCAGTGGCACAATTGTGTTCGGGGAGTACATTGTGTCTAATCTTAGCACGCTGTTTTGACAATTCTGCATGCAAATCAGGTGGTGGGGTACAAATGCATTTAATTAACTATTTACAGCCAATTTATGCAAGCCTGGTGGCTGGACACGTGTTTTGCACAAGCAATGGCACGCTGAACTGGCTCAACCATCCGTTGCCCTGTGTGATCCCTCTAGCCCTGTGGGAGACCCACAGACGTTCCCTAGTGAGGAGCCTCCCAACCACACACTCAGCTGCAAGGTGCATGATGCCTTCTCCTCATGGGACCAACCTGCACAGCTTCTGTGTAAAGTTAGTTTCAAGTGGGTCGAGAAGGGGAAGACAAGCAATAAGAACAACAGTGATGAGTAGAATGTCTTTCTCTTTTTTCCCTTCACATGTTTCTAACGTGCTTTCTTCTTGCCAGCTAGTCTTGTCTTGTAGTCCTGATAAAGAGGTTGTGCTGACAAAAGTAAAGTCAAGTCACAGAAGGTTTTTCTTCTGTGTGGGTCCCCCTGCTGTCAGACCATTAAAAATGGAGGGAGCTCTGACAATAGGACCTTTGTGGTACGGGCTTCCCCTCCTGGCTGGTCAGCAGGGATAACTGCTGCTCCATTTCGGGGGTGCTATGCTCAGTGCTCTGTCCTGCAGGAGCCCCCAGCCTTTGCAACACGTGTGTGCACCAGGCATGTGTGCAGACTCCCACACTGTCTGTGCTCAGGGATGTTGGTTAGTCTCTTGACGGGTCCCCATGTGTCCTTGTGTATGAATGCTTCACACATTACTAGTCCCCTCTCAGCTGACCTAGATGGACATCATCTTCCTCAAGCAACTATCTACCTCTGTCTGTCTGGGGATTTGCTAATTCTCCACCGGAGGCCTTTGTGTCCTCATCCAATAGAAGCAGTTGGTGAGATGTGGTCTTGCACCACTGCCTCGTCTTCCTGTGGGACCTGCCGTCTTGGCAAAGGCACCAGCATCTGCACTGAGAAATGGCAAGAGAAGATGCTCCAGTTACAGAAGATGCTCTCAATTAGAGAAGCTTTTCCTGCTGGGACTGTTACAGATTGAAAACCTGCATAGCTTGTGCACAGAGCTGGATTATTAACACATGATCAGCAGCTGGTTGTTGAATGAGAAAAGTGGGTTAAGCCCTGAGGATAGCGACTATAAGATTCATTCTCCTTTTACGTGTAGTTGGGAAGCTGCTGAGAAGCATCTCCAGCATGGCCTGACTGTCATCTAAACATGAAACATAATTAGATAAGATACGAATTGGCCTTTTTTTTCCCCTCCTCTTGGCTTCCACTTTTAAGGTGCCCTGGTCTGGCATTTCTGTGAGTATTCATGGGCATGGAAGAAAACCCAGGTCAGGCAAGGGGCTTTCTATTATATATTCACTAAAAAAAAAAAAAAGAGGAAAAAATGCCTATAGCAAAACCAGTTTGTTAGACAGGAGATATAGTTAGAAAAGCAGGCTTGAACTCCGTTTAAAAATATGCTTAAGAAGGTCATTATGGATTTTTTTGAGTGTTTTTAATTGCTTTTAGGTTTTGCCTTTTTTCCCCCATTCGAAATGCTCCAGCCACACAAGGAGGGAATAGAACAGCATAATGTGATATGGGCAATCAGTCTCACCAGACAATAATAATCAAATCCAACTACTTGGAGGCAGTAAAAACCCTCCTGATTTTTTCCATAACTGTAGGTCTGCTCCATATAGCTGGTCTGATTTCTGAACTACCCAGCAAGCAAGCAAGGAGCTAAACTCGTAACAAGAGTAATTTGGAGCAAATAGTTCAAATTAGCTTTGGTGTTTGTCCACTTTTTGGGGCAATTAAGTAGATCCCAGGGATTTGGGGTTTATTTACTTTTTAATGAAACTTAAGCAGCCTCCTGACTATGCTCTTTGTGAGGCTCACATCAATTCAGTGCTAACAGCACACTGCAGACACAGCCTAAGTGCTGATATTTGAAAATACGGCCTTTTGGATCTATTTTAAGCCACACCTCCCATGTGGAAAAGTTGGTCCATCAATTCGAAACACTCAGGTAAAGAGAAGGAGTATAGAAGCTTTTGTCATCACCATTTCCTCACCTAGCATTACCAACATAAGGAAAAAGCAAGAGCTGGAATTGCTAACAAGAACAGAAGATGGTTAAAGTAAAACAAAAAAAAAGGAAAAAGAAAATACAGAATATTATGGGAAGTGTACATGGAAAAAAATCCCCACAGACCTTAAAAATATCAATCCCTTGAGCTCAAAGCAATGGATTTATTTTTTAAATTGTTAAATAAACATGAGACAGGAATGAAGGGGGCTGCCATGGATGAGAATAGAAAGTATTTTGTTGCTGATAGTTCCGAATCTCCTTTGAAGGTTTATTTTGTGAAGGCCGAAGCTTTCAAGATCCTGAATTCAATTCCTTTGGGCTGCTGGCCTCTGTAAACGCTTTCATGGACTACCAGTGGGGAGAGAGGAGCGCTGGCCCTAGAGAACAAAGCCTTCATGCTCAAGAGGCAATTTCTCCGAGTAAGATGTGGTTTTGGCTGTTCTGTTGAAACCACTTACACCTGGTTTACTTCAGCCGTGCTGGGCAGGATATGGTAAAAGACCTGGAGTGTTAGGACCAAACACACCAGATGTTCCTACACATACATTCCCTCTCGCGGCTAAACTCCAAGCAACAGCCCTGTCCCGTTTTTCATTCCCTTCACCATAATTCAACATTCTAAGCAAAACACTATCCTACTTTTTTTTTTCTTCCAGCTTTGACTCTCGTTGCCCTTTTTGGCCAAGTCCAACTTGACTTTCAGTCTCCTCAGCAGCAAGGCTCTTGTTTGATTGATAACTCACTGGTCTTACAGTATATTTTTCTCATTCAGACAACACATCCTCACAGAAGTGAGGGACTAGTGGTGGCTACCTGTTTTCCAGTGGTGATATGTAGGGCCTTGCTTGTATGCGCTTCCACCAGGACATATGGGCATGGAGAAGGGCAGTGGTGAGCGGGGGAGGAAGGCCTTGCGTTACTGAATAAAACCTTGTCAGATCAAGTTCAAAAAAGCTAACATTCCCGGTGGATCCCTCCAGGGTTTCATGCTAATGCCTCCTGGGACAAGACTCCAGGAATGGCTTAGAAATCCTCAAGCTGTTCAATAAATCTTCTTTAGTAGATACAAACTGTTCTGTTTTGAAGACACATGGATCAATAAGACCTCCAAACCTTACTTAAGTTTTCTTCTAGATCAAGAAAAATTATAAACCAGGGAAAACAGATGCAAAAAGTTCCATGAAAAGATCAAACATATTTGTCAGAGCCGGCGTAGCAGCAACAACTTCAAACTGCCTCTTCCCACCCAGAAAAACAAAGCAGCCACTTCACCCTTCAAGGTGTTGTAACCTGAACTATTACAGTTACACACAGTCAGCAGCAACCCATGCAAGGCTGAATATGGCTGATATGATTGACGAAGTTACCTGGAGGACAACGGTGTTTCTCCTGCATGAAGCCACTAGTGTGGCAGCAAGATGCAGACCTGTCCATGTAGCTCGAGTCTGCCAGGCAGCAGTGACAACTGGCCACGGTCAACATGGGTGGATTGACACTGTACCTGTGTTCTTCATAGAATCAGAGTACGGATTGGGTTGGAAGGGACCTCAAAGGTCATCTCATTCCAGTCCCCTGCCATGGGCAGGGACACCTTCCACTGGACCAGGCTGCTCCGGGGGCCTTGAACACTGCCC
>NW_010394841.1:309359-313467 GCF_000710305.1 Buceros rhinoceros silvestris
TCCCGGGAGGACACCGGTGTTTCTCCTGCAGGAAGCCACTAGTGTGGCAGCAAGATGCAGACCTGTCCATGTAGCTCGAGTCTGCCAGGCAGCAGTGACAACTGGCCACGGTCAACATGGGTGGATTGACACTGTACCTGTGTTCTTCATAGAATCAGAGTACGGATTGGGTTGGAAGGGACCTCAAAGGTCATCTCATTCCAGTCCCCTGCCATGGGCAGGCCCCCCTTCCACTGGACCAGGCTGCTCCGGGTGCCTTGAACACTGCCGGGGATGGGCATCCACAGCCTCTTTGGGCAACCTGTGCCAGTGCCTCATCACTCAGAGTGAAGAACTTTTCAGAGTGAAGAAAAGATTTCTTGTTTGTCTTTTCATGTTTCTCTTTTTTTTTTTTTATCATGGCACCAATCTCTACATCGTCTTAAATTCTGATTAATCTAAGTGAGGTGCAACTTGTTGCATTTATTTTTAATGGAGGAAACAAACTGAACCAAAATAGTGCCAACATTTCATGGTCTTCACTTTTTCTGATCTGTCTACCTAAAGCCATAAGCTCTTCAATGCACTCCGCGGCCCTCGGGTTTAGGAGTGTGCCACACCTGTGATTTCCCTGTGGGTCTGTAGATGCTACAGTCATACAAGCAATACCTGACAGTGTTTAAATGATGACATCTGGAGTTCACTTGTCGAGAGTTTTATGAGGAGGGAAAATAAAAGCTCACTTTATATGTAATTTTACACGTCACAGCTTTGTTTTTCATTCCCAAATATCAACCCTTTCCCTCAGTTAGTCAACATTCTATTGCATGAAATGACTGTCACCTTGTGAATGTTCTAATTGCCTTTTGGAAGATGAAAACCAGGTAGAATACTAAAAAAAAAAAACGCCAAAAAACACCACCCCAACCACATAATTGGGCAAATGCTGCATATATATACGTTTAGCTTTGTTTAACTTCAGAGGTGGGAGTGGGTAGGCATGAAAAAAACAGACTGTGCTCCACTGCAAAATGTTATTGTAGGAAAATATTTAGGTCCTGCCTTGTGATTTAATAGTAAACCCTTTACACCTATACATCTTTATCACAAGTGATTTCAAAGGCCTGCGCAGCACAAGGAGAAACTCTTCTGCTCAGTCCTGAACGGCGGCCAGCCCTGGGGTGAAGCGGCACGGCTATTTAAAAGTGATTTACAACGTGAGGTCAAGAGGAGCATTCGATGCAAATCAACTCTCTGGATGATTTCTGATGGCTAACATGCCATTAGCCTTCCTCAGACCAAGCCAACGTTTCTGGCTTTTGAGGAAACCACCACGATTTCTTAAATAAAAGAAAATTTTAAAAGCTCAAAGGGCTTATCCAGGTGGAGCTGGCAGAGGGAGGAATTGAATTTTGTGGCACTCTTGAGATGAAATTTCAGTTACAAAAGAAAGAAAGGTAAAAAAAAAGAACAAAAACCTGTCTGGGTGGAACCTGGCAGAAGTGCCTAGACAGGGGACTTTCCCTGCTACCCTGCACTAACTTGTCCCATTAATCCTTTTAATTTCATGTATTCATTTTTACACAGCTTAGCTTGTTCACTGCATGCCAGTACGAATCATGTTTTGCTCCCTCTCCTCTCTTCATGCTCCTTTCTCTGACAGGACCTCGCTGCTGCTGCTGCAGTAACTTACGCGGTCTGTCAGCTGGACCGCTGGGATGCAAATCTCTTTTTGTCCCCTTGGGGTGCCATCCATACTTTATTAAGAGTTTGCATCTCTCTTTATCCAGGGAAGTGATGGACTAACTGCATTTTCCTTCCTCTCTAGTGGTCTCAGGGCAATAAAAAAATAGATAATCTCTAAAAATGTCTAGTAAATAGCGGCTGAAGGAGAATCGACTCATAATTTATCTAGGTTTTCTTAAAACTGGAATTTGTTTTTAAAAATGTATGTTTCAAGTATCATTTCCCTCCTCTTTTTCCTGAAGCCATGTCATAAAATAAGTTAGTGATGCATAACTGAGACTCATTTGCAATGAGTATCCAAAACTCTGCCTGAAAAGCTAGTTCATCCACCCATCGGATTTTGAAAACACAAAGTTCCATACCATATTCAGGCAGGGCCTGACCTGGGTGTGATTAAGTCCTCCGTGCTGTGGGGGATGCTCAGAGTTCGCCATTAATTTGAGTTTGTTAATAGCTCTAAGAAACAAACATCCGGACATTGACCAAAGATTTGAAGCTAATTGTTTAAGTTCACCCAAACCCATCCTGACTCCCCTTGCCTGGTGAGGGGCAGTCTGTGCTCAACCTTAAGTACCTGGCAATGAAGGTCTCAGAGAAACCTCTCAGTATACGTAAAAACACGCTTCACCAATTTTCTGCAACCTGTGACATTCTGAGTACTACCTCTGACAGCAATTCTGTTGAGTCAGGAGATGAGAAAGCAGTTCAGCTTCTTAGTGTTACACACATGAACAAGTTTGTTCCTCAGAGCATCATGGAGCTATGAGAACTGGATGATCCAGAAGCGAACACACAGCTCTTGCACTTCTCAACAGAAACCCCTACGCCAACTTCTGGAAATCACATTACCCAGAAGTTCCAAACGTTTGTAAGATTAGGCTCTTTAGGAGTTACATCTCCACGTCTACGACAGAGCAAAGGAGTATGAGAGAGCAAGCAGGGCGTCCACTAGGATTTTTTACTTAATGTTATAAAAATAAAATTACTTCCTTTTGAAATTTCTTTTCCTGATTAGGACAAGGTTCTCTCAGCTTTTGCACTGCTGGTAATACCTCTGACTGACAGGCTGCTCCTGTCTCTAAATCCTTAGTGCCACCGGTAGAAGAGGCAGGTGGCAGAGGAGTGGTCCAGGCTGACCACGGCAGGTTGGGGGAAGCAGCACCCTGAGCCGCTGGTGCATGCATGCCGCGACACAACCTTCATTATCTGGTCATACACTGGTGTTCTCCAAAGCCCTCTCAACTTTTCCAGGACATAGGTCAGACGCTGCTCTCTGAAGGAGCAGCTACTCCATATTGTGTTTCCCCAATGCCTAAACACAGGGCCCCGTGCACTATCTATGGCACATCTTTGAAATCCTGCATCAAGCACAGAATTATTCATTTCCTCATGGGTTTTTCAATCGGCTCATCACCACAGCATCCGAACGCTTCTCAAATACTCATGGATGCTCCTCCAGAGCAGTCTGAAGATGGGAAAAGATGAGGTCCTGAGGCATGAAGACTAGGATAAGTCACTGTGAGTTTGGTGTGCTTGACATGAGGTAATGGAGACACTTTGTTTTCAGAGTTGAAGACACCTGGAGGCTCTCAGGTTCAAGGCACTGCTCCAACACCTCCAGGCTGGTGAGGGCCAAGCATCCCTGTGACACAGACCATAGCAAACATTAGATCTGCAGAGAACCAGCAGCCCACAGTGCCTGATGCCTGCTGCCTGCTCCAGTGGACCACCTCCTGCAGTTCATGCCTTCATTCACAAAGAGCTTTGCAACTGAAACAAGGACGAGAAGCCTGGGCTGCCTGTTGCTCTTGGCAATGCTTTTACCTGCAGCCCACTCACTGCGCACTGATGTGAAGCTTTGGTCCTCTCGGAGCATTCCTATCTGCCTTCTTCTCTTCTGGGGTACGTCTGATAGAAGTTATGTGGCACTTGGCCTTGCTAGCCCCCACACTGACCCATTCCAGCCTGGCTGTTAATATTCTCCTTCCCCTGGTTTCCTTAAAAATATTCCTGGGTCTGTATTCCTCAAGAAGCTACTATCTCTGTAAAGAGTCACTGTCTTCCCACAAACAGATCAGCCTGTTTGTCAGCCTCACCTTGCTTCACGCCCCCTCCATCCTTCCAAACAGAAAGACTCATGCATAAGAAAGGTTTGTTTAGCAAGTTAAACTCAAAGAAGACTTTAAACAGAAGGTTATGAATAAACAGAAGCAAAGCCCAGGCGTTCAGCACTGCAACTGGATCACTGTGATTGCCTTGTCTTTCTCGCTCTGCCCATCAGAGCACATACGGTAAAGCTTGGGAGATAATGCAAATACTCAGCCTGAAACCTGGTGTTTCACGGTTCCCTGCCGCACCCGCACAGGGGTGAAGGTTGTCCCAT
>NW_010394841.1:313576-317568 GCF_000710305.1 Buceros rhinoceros silvestris
TCACACTGTAAGCAAATGCTTCCTTCCCATCTGCAACCTTCTGACTTTGTAGGGCTTGCTGTCAGCACCCAGCCTCACAGACACCCTAAATTACACACAACATACTCACAGCCCAATTAGACCTATTTAATTCACTACGGAATTCCATTACTGCAGTGACCACAGGCTCGTGCTCACTATCGTGCTCACCTGTCCACACTACTCAAGGCTCCAGTGCTGTGTCCCAGCTTTTCCAGCTGCTGGGAAAAGAGCTGCCAACAGGTCAGCACTTCTAGCACCCTCACAGGCCACACAAGCTGGCTCTCCAGCACTACCATGGGCTGGTCTCTGACACTTCACAGTCTCACAGATTTTGTCCCTTTCCTAGCTGGACCCTGAAGCATGAGTATTTGCAGTGCATCATTTCCACTTCCTCCAGAACTTCTTTTTGCAATTACAACTGCACCCCCCCTAAGCCACCTCTTTTATTTGTGCACAAATACACATCAGACACAATATCTTGAAGACTCTTGATTAGCCTCCTAACGACCCTTGCACAGCGTCCATGCACCAGCAAAGTAGGTGCAACATTGGATGCCAGTGTACTACAAAGGGAACAACTTCTGCCCTTGTAATTCTTATCTCAGTTTCTCCAGGCTGTATTTCCTTTGAAGAATGAATGCGCTCTTCTCCGTATCACTTTTGATACTCTCATTCTAAACAGGGGAACCTCACTTTACTTTTAATTAACAGTAGTTTCCTCGTTCACTTTCCCATCTTCATAATGAGATGCAGATCTTCAGTTCCGGGCAGGTTTAATGCAACCTCCCTAGGATCCCAAAAAGCCACACTTCTATTGAAAAAATCAGGAGAGCCTGAGACATTAAAGAACACATTTGGCAACTATTAGGTGACTGAGACAACCCTGCCTTGAGTCAGGGAGAATGAGATGACATCTTAAGGTCTCTACCACCCCATCCTTTTATAAGTCTGTTATTTTACACAGTTAAAGATTATCAGAAAGCATATCTCTCCATTGGCATTTCCCAGCTTTTGAGCATGTCATCTTAAGAATGTTCTTTTAAGGCGAGATTTTTGCACATATGGTCATGCTTAATGCAACAGAGTGAAAATAAAGTTGTTTGAATACTGTCCTACAATCCTTCCTCCTGTAACAGAGGCATTTGTCCTAGGTGGTGTCAACCACTACTCGGAACACAAGGAGAATCACTAAGCGTCTCAAAGCCAACTAACCCTGTGGGCCAGCAACCATATCCCACTATGCAGACCCTGCACCTCGGCAGTGAAGCAGTTAACAAAACATTTTTGTTCATGTGAAAATACAAAGCAGCTGCTTAGTTCTACACTTGGCAGAAGAAGGCAGCCCCCTCTGCACTCCTTGTCTTCTGCTGCTCTTGGATCATTGCAGAGTTAACCAGCTGTTGCATTCCACATGCCAGTTACACCAGCTCGGGAAAGCAAGAGCAGGGATAGTTTTATGGCTGCACAAAAGGAATGAGAATAATACACTACTGAAGCAGAAAGGACAATATTTATATAATAAACATTTTCAGGAACATAATGATTCCTTTGTCGTCAAAATTTTGGCGCGGTTAATTGCTCACACAAAAAGCGCACCTAATCCACATGCTCAATAGCGGTTAATATGTTCCCAAAGTGTCTCTGCACTGCAGACCCGGCCATCTGCAGAGCCCTTCCTGCAAGAGGCCTCACAAAATAGCGGGGGCAAATGCACAAACACTTCTGAAAACATAGCTGCGTGTACAAAATGCCTCCTTTTTATGTCTGTGAAAATGCAGCTCAGATGATTTTGTTTCCAGGTTTAAAAATATGAGGCTAAACCAAGCATGGAGGGTTTACTGCAAAAGGTTCGTGGTAGTTCTGAGCGTCCTAAGAGGGTGTTCGGGTATGAATTACAATTTGGTCTTGCGATCTGGAGGACACAGTTGCGAACATCACTGCAGACAGAGTCCGAGTCAGAGCCTGCCTGTGGCATCAATGTTCTCAGGCTAAACTCAAGTTTACTGAGTTCTGTTTCTGACTAGTATCTAGAGCAAAACTCTGTGTGAGTCAAAGAGGGCTTAGCGTGAAAACTTCCTTAAAAGCAGGACTGTGGGTAACTGGGGTACTGTCCTTTGCTTCCTAAACATCATAGGAAACTCCCACACTAGCGATCAGAGGACCTGGCAGGGGACCACAAGGAATACTTGAAAATGAAACAGAGAAAGAAGAGGCCATTCCTAAAAATGAAACATTTTTTACCTGGGAAAGTTTACAAAGAGAAGAAAAGGATTTGCAGAGTTCATACATGATTTTAACTCAGAAGCGATGCTCCCCATACTCAGAAGTCTATGGTAAAACTTAGCATGGATAAACTGAACGTTCCAGATTTCATTATTTTAAAGTAGTTCCTAATAAACAGACTTTAGCGGGGAAAAAATTAATTACAGCAGGCATTGCTGTTTGACCTCATGGTGGGTTCGCCCAGCCTCCCTGCCCCGTGGAAATTCAGCCCCGACACAAACTCGTATCAAATACAAAACCATCAACACAAAACCATCCTGCTTCTTGTTTTTCTCTCTGTTCTGGTACACTCATGCTTCTAATCACTAGTGGCTGCTTTCTCGGCTATGGTGGCCCTAAACCCCAACACGCATTATCCACCTCCCTCAGCATCAAATGCCCAGGCCCCAGCAGCAGCCACTCATGCATCTCCTCACTCTCCTCCAATTTCTGGACTTCCCCTGAAACTGAGTTTCTAGGAGCAGATTTCCTGGGTTTGATTTCTTGGATTTGCAGCTCCCAGAAACATTTGCCAGTAGCGTAAGTCCTCAGTGGCCACCACATGCACTTCCAAGCTTTTATTTTTTTTTTAAATACTAACTGAAAATCTTTGAAACAGAGGAAACTCAGCCAAATGTAAACCCAACATTAAACAGCATTCACGCAAATGGTACTTGAAAGAAGAGAGAAAAGATTTTCCTACATTCAAGACTTCTTGAAACTTCTGCACCACTTCTCTCAAGAGAGATTATTTTTGCAAAGGAATTATCTCAAATATTTTCCTTTTGCAATAATAACTGTAAATTATACACACCATAATGATAGCAGGTCAGTAGAGATACTGAAACATTCAGAACACTGCTATATCAGGATTTGACTATTTCCTATCTAAAAAAAACTCTATTCAAATTTCAAATCATGAAGTCACCTTCAAATGAGAAACACAGCCTTCCCTGTGAAAACGCTGAAAAGTCTCACTTCAGCGAGTTCTTCCAGAATTCCTTCAAACCTGAGTATTCACCAAAGCCAGCCTTTGCCAGAGAACCGCGGAGATTTCACTGAAGCAGTAATCATGTAATAAAGTCCCTGAGCAGCAGCAAAACTCTATTAAAAAAAAAAAAAAAGAGCTTTTTTCTTCATATCTAGATGAGGAGGTGAGCTCAGTGAACACACTGAAATACGCTGCATGGTTGTCTGCTCTGCTTAATTTGCTATATCCTGTAACGCACAGAGGTTGGAAACCTGACTCGCCTTCCGAGCAGCTTTCCCAGCACCCTCCTTCCCCATCCAGCCCAGGACACACGGTGACCCAGAGAGCAACATTCCTGCAGGATATCTGCTGTTCCCAGCTGGAACGCTGGAATTACTCCTGGGAGTGCTGCATTTGGGCAGGATTAGATCATTCCAGTGAGTGCTGGGTGCCAAAGCGATGTTCGCCTGCAAGCTACTGTTGTGGGATGCAGGCTAATGGCGTGTCAGGTCAGGCACCTCTGGCGGAACAGCGTTATCTTCGTGATGAACAGTTACCGGCAGTTAGTGGTGTGAGGGATCGGTGTTAATGTCCTTGCTAACTGAGCTAGTGATCCAATGGTAGTGCCAGGCTGTAAGTTAATTCCTGGCAAGACAGTTTTGGTATCTGGGTCTGATGGTGAGTGGGGAGATTCAAGTCTCCCCCTAAGAACTGCCCAGCGCTCGCCAGTGCTGCATCA
>NW_010394841.1:317672-318489 GCF_000710305.1 Buceros rhinoceros silvestris
AGATCTCTGAAGGTCATCCCTCCCTGCACAGGTTTTCAGTGTTACCCTTGAAAGAAACACTCTCATTTCTGAGAGTCACACAAGTCCTTGAACTTGGTTATGCTTCCTGAGAAAGAGGACATAATCCAGAGTCCCTGCTCAGACAGGGCAGGTCTCCTTGAGACTCCTGCTTTACACCTCGCCTGGGTACCGGGTGAGCCCAGCGTCCTTCACCGCTACTGTACAGTGCTGCTCTTCACACATAGGTAACACGCACTGCCACTGGAGCTGGGACTTGATACCGCTCTCCTTTACCCAGGGCTAGTGGTTATTCCACAGCTTGTCCCTCTTTGACATAAGAAACCTTCCCCTTTCCTCCCAAAAGTTTGTTTCAAAGAATTGGCATTTTCCAACCAAAAGACTTTTAATGACAGAATTCCTGAACATCTCTAATTATACCCTATGGCTCCGTCTGAGGCATAATGTTGTTACCCTCTGGAAAACAGCGGGCCAGCATCCCGCTATGTGTCCCTGAGCCTCAGGAACTCGGAGGGGGAGCATTGGTGAGAAGCACAGAAATCTGGGGGGCTGTTCGGTGAGTGCGTGCTGCTTCTCTGACCACCCTGGATAAACAAAACCCTCTGTGACTGCCGGAGGATCAAAGCTGGGTGGAAAAACGTGACAAAAGCAACCATTTTTTATGTGCCACATGCAGTGGAAAAGCTGACCAACAAAGGACATACCCATCTTAACTGTCCAGCCCCAGCTGCAGGCAGGGGAACGTACACCCCGTGCTGCACATGGCAGCAACCGAGGCATGGTCTGGACCCGTCCCAGC
>NW_010394841.1:318596-320425 GCF_000710305.1 Buceros rhinoceros silvestris
GACCGTCCCCCCCGTGCTGCACATGCCAGCACCCGAGGCACGGGCTGGCCCCGTCCGAGCACTGCCCCGCTGCTCAGCTGCCCCACGCACCCGGGGGGATGTGAGGGGTTGTGCATGGGCTGGGATTCTTTGGCGCATCATCCAGCTCTCCCACCAATTTTTAAAGCATGTCGCAGAGCTTTGGAGTGAATGTTCTAATGAGGATAATTATTATTATTACATGCACATATATATATAAAAGCTCCAGATCCCCGTGAGGTTTCTCCAGATTGTCCCAGAAAGAAAACATTTTCATTGTGTGGGCTCTGATTGGGAACACATGTACACGCCGCACCCCACTTTGCTCCGCTTGCTCTGGTACTAATTACAAGGGGAGCAGAGCCCAGTGCCGAGGTTTCTTTAATTCCTCGGTTTTGGAGACTCAGCAATCAAATTACCTGAAGAGGCTGGAGCTTCTCTGGGGTACAATCAGTCATGCAGCGTTTGGGTTAGGCCAGGGTGGGGAGACACGGATAATATATACATGCTGGCAGCATTATGCAGCCACCCAACTGGGGAAAAAGGAATTTCTCTTAATTAATGGTGTGATGTATGACACGTTAGCAACACAAACTCTTTAATAAACCGTGATGCCTTCTTTTACAATTCACACAAGATGAAAGCGTACCGGGTTACCTGTAGGAGCCGGATGTTCAGAAACGCTGGCAGAGCAGCTTGTGGTGAGGGAGTTTTAATAGCTGCACATGGTGCTTTTGATTCTCTAGTCAATTTTAGACAAAGCTGCCTTGAAGCAAAGGAAGCAAGTTTCACTTTCAACCTCACCCAAGGCTGCTATCCAGAGATGAAGAAACTGGTGACGAACACCAAATTCTTAATTTAATTAACTGTAATTCCCAATAGGACAAGCTTGGGAGGTTTGGTTTGGAGCATGATTATCTGAACCAAGCGAGCTGAAGGATTGGCTTTCCAAGTTCCAGTTCAAGTTTTTGTTCGGCAGAGGACTGGGACCCAGCCTAGATGTGAAGCTCAGATTCACTCAGATTCGCCCAAAGTATAAGGTACTCAGATTTGGCTCATGTCAAAAAAACATGTTTACAGTTACTACGAATTTTGCTTTCTCCCACACTAAAAGCTATTTATTTAAACCTCTCATTTTGGTCATGTCTTTTCCATCTTATATTTCTTAGCCTGCTAGGTCAAAAAGTGAGTAAATAGGTCAAGTGTTTCATAAAAAATGAAATACAGAGGAGATGTGGCTAGGACTTGGACTCCAGAGCTCTAAATAAAGCATATTAGCAAAGACTGCTATGAATTACTATTTATTCTTATGCTCTTTGATGGTCTTTGCCTCCTTGAAGTTTCTGGTTTAGACCAAGAAAGGCAAGGAAAAGGAAATGCCCCAGCTCTTGGCAGCTGTGGAGATCCCTCAGCTGAGATCCTGGAAGCACTAAAACCTCAGAAACAGAGAGATGGGGACAATGAAGAGAAAACATGAAGAAAGAAACAAAATCTTGATCAGCACCCTCCAAATTCAGCAGAAAAACCGCTCATGATTCCCATGGCCTTCAGGACAAGCCCATGACTCAGAAGGGACACAGATCCCAGACAGCAAACATGACAGTAAATTTCAAACTCACATCATCACAAACCCAAACCCAAAAACATTTACAACTCTTTTGCAATAAATTCACGGGATCTTGTGTCCTTACTCTGCAAAAAGGAAGACAGGTCCCTTTGACCTGAGACCAAGACCATGCTGTGGCGTATCACTGTACCATCCAACTCCATACTCTTCAGTCTGTGCCAGGTGACCCCTAGGGCAAGACTCC
>NW_010394841.1:320541-321721 GCF_000710305.1 Buceros rhinoceros silvestris
GTTTTTCTCTAAATTACGTACCACAGTCAAATCTCCTTTCTTCCAAGGCTCTTCATAAAGGTGGAAAGGAAGCAAAAACGTCTCCAGTGAGTGAAAACATTGCATTCCCTGAAAGACAAAGGAGAGAAGAGTCTTGCTCCGAACAGTCTTCTTCATTCTAGTATAAAACTTCTTTTTCTTTTTTTTTTTGAGAGCAATTTAGTGTGGCCAATAAAAGCCTGGCTAATTTTTAAATCAGCATGTAGCCAACTCAGCCACCCAGTAGCTCTGTCCTTGGGCAATATTATTGAAGCACACACAATCTATACTAAAGCGATCAGCTTCCCTCAGGCCTGCCAAGGGGATGCGTTAGGCGAGCCCAAAATATGACAGAAGGAAATTTATGTGCAACTTTTACACATAATATCTCATTATGACTCTCCCCAATCTTTCAATTTTAAAAATAAACGGCCTTTGTAATGATTTTACCAGGAGCATGTTGGAAGGGAGATTGAAAAAGAAAAAGGAAAGTGGCTTTGGCTACAGTTATTTCTTTTGCTCTTCTCCTTCTCTCGGGTTTTTCTTTAATTTTCCTGAAGATGTTTCCACTCAATTTAGGAAGAAATGGAATTTCCCCCTCCCTGCCACTCTGTTTTGCCCATGTTTTCAAAGAAGGGAATGGCTGACATAATGAAGCCTCTGTCAATACCAAAATCACTTTGACTGGTTGGTAAATAATGAAAGTTTCCACTTAATGTGCAAGCCAGCTTACCCAGGGGACGAGCGCTTGGTCTCCTTCCAGGCCAGCAAACTGTCAACCCTTGCACTCCGCGCGCTCACACGCATCTGAGAGCACTGCCTTGGAGCAAGGAGAAACGAGAGAGTTCAGCTGAGACCAGAGTTAGCGGTTGCTTTGCCATAAAACACATGCACTTTTGGACACTAGAGAACCGGCTGCACAACCATGACAACCTGCGCTTGCAGGGTCAGGCCCAAAATGGAATTGAGAACAGATGGAATAAATAAATATACACAAATAAGAGGGCAGAAAAGCCCTCCTGATGACTGATCTGCAGATACACAATTGCCAGAGCTGAACTGCAGGACTGGGTTTGATGAACGCTGTACATTCGCCCCCCTCCACTGAGGTGCCAATCGTTGCATGATTTTCTAAGGTTTCACTGTGGGTATCAGCAGGCAT
>NW_010394841.1:321829-353285 GCF_000710305.1 Buceros rhinoceros silvestris
CAGGAATGACAGTGTGTGCTAGTCACACTCCACGGACCACAGCTTGAGAAGCCCTGAGAGGAACATGTACCTGAAGTGAGAATCGGTTATGAGCGTTTTCGGGAACAATCTCCTCTAAGGGGGGTAGGGAAAACAAACAAAGCTAAACTCTCCCAGCTTCTGCTGGTAGCAGAGTGGGTTGTTTTCAGAGTAGAAACCAGAATCGCTGCCAATATACACTGACTGGTGGAAAGAGCTCTCCCACTGCGGCCTGATGGGCAAATGACCATTATCAGGCAGAGAGAACTAGAGCAAATGTAAAAAAAAATCCAATCTGTACAAAAAAAGCTTTCGTTGTTACACACACCATACCTCCTTTGCATCCCAAGTTCCCAATACATTATCAGGAGACAACAGCTTTTATACCTGTTCTCTCTAGCTTCTTCCCTCCTCTGAAGCCCGAACACCTGGACAGCATCACGCTTTTAACCGGATTTGCCTCATTCTTTTATTCTTTGCTGCTCACTTTTCTGTATGACTACACACCACTAGGTTTTCATTTTTGATGGGCTTGTGAAACCAGTAGCAAAGTTATTAGCACCAAAGATCTGCAAATACCTTTTGGAGGACTCATTATGCTCCTCATCAATCCCCACAGCCCTCCAGTGAGTCCAGCACTGACAACCCGTCGATAACCCGGGCGGCTTCATGGAGCCAGTGGGCTGATCTCTCCCCTCGGGTGGTTTTCAGCTGTATCTTTTCTCTGAGGGCTGAGCGATGAAAAATTTGTGCAGTTCTGGGGAAACCACAAGAAATCTTGAAGCTGGATACTGAAGTAAATAATGTATATATATTTAGTAAATGGCCATGACAAAAATAGCATTGGAAAATGCAGAGAATGGAAGAAAAAATATACATCTTGGCAAGAAGATTGTGTATTTTCGTTAGTAGTTATAATATATTAATTCTACACTTGAAGAGATCATTTAGTTTAGGCAGGACAATTTCACTTCGTTTATTCTCTTCATGAAGAAAAAATAAAAAAAAGGTTGAGGTCAAAGGGCTGACCCTCAGTAGCTTATTCCTCGCTACCTGGAACAAAACAGCTGGAGGTGAGAACTGAACCACATCTCCCCAGGGTAATTTTAGAGACTGATGTAGTTCTTTTATCCATTCCACCAAGGCCTGGAAAAAAATAATTGTTAATAGAAGTCATCTTCCAGCTGAGGGATGAAACTGAACGGCTGAATTTAGAAATATTTAAAGGAGATTTACCAGTTAACAATGGTCAACAGGGCTTGTTTGCTCTAGTAGCTTCACTGTAGTATTTGTTTTGGGAGGGCACGGCTGCACCAGAATTGTACTGTTAGTATTAGTGACATACAACACCATCAGATAAATAGAATTTAGGAGCGAGTGTCAGAAAATCATCAGCCTAGGGGTTGCTGTGGGTTGAGTGGCATAACGTGGCCAATGAATCGTCCATTTTCCCCACTGCAGATTAGGTACAACCCATTAGGTTAATGAAGATTCATTTATTCTTAGATGCTGCTTTGAATTTGGCATCTGACACGGACATACGATGTATGTGAAAAACTTCAGATCAAGCTCATTTTGAAGACCCCTGACCCAGGCTGGACATGAAACATATGGCAGTAAAATGCTGGAACAGTTGGAATCCAGGGTGGAACATTGCAATTCCTCTGATTACAGTAAATATATGTTTGTGTTACACCATAATTGCTCAGCTTTTAAATCAAACAGCACAACAATTAGCACGTGGCTGTTCTTCACACACCTGAACATCCCTCACTTCGCCGGATGCTTTACAGGAGAAACGGTACCCTTTTGTTTGAACAGGTTTAAAACAAATCTGCCTGAAATCTCTCCAAGCTTCCTGCATCTCCAGGTACTACCTGGCAATGCTACCGCTCTCATTGAGCAGACCACGGCTAGAAAACCCTCTTGAAGCGAAGGCACCTTTGTTCCACCACTGATTTCTTGGGAAATACAAAGCACTGGACACATCCTAAACCCATTTTCCCATCTGTAGAATGGAAAGACATTTCTCTTCAGTTGGTATAATGGGATCCACCACTACAGAAGCTGGGTGTATCTTTGAAATATATTCTAGGTGAGGTATAAAAACATACTTATTTTCAAACACGTTCATTTCCAACAGAAAAGATTGACTAGAAAGTTCAGAATTTAAGAACAGTAAAGTGGGCAAGAGGCTGGGAACGTGGTGAGAAGAGAGAGGAGTACACTGTGGTGGTGCTATTTCAGCCTCATCTTTCTTACCTGCTCTTCTGGGGACCTCTGGTCACAGGCCAACGTCACACGTTCGCTCCCAGCAGGCTGACCACAGAGGAGAGGTCTGAACTGGTCACTCGGTCACAGTTACCTAAGACAGCCAAAAAGTTCAGCAACTGCTTGTGGTTTCAAATCCCAGAACCCGTGAAGCACAAACACAGGTCCTGAATGCGAGGCTGTGACCTCTCCACTCACCAGTAAAACATGCCCAAAGTCATAATAAACAAAACGTTACAATTCAGGGTGGCAAGGCATAAACCAGCCATACGTATTTTCTTTCTGGCCACTTAAGCAAATCTTAGCCTTTACCAAAAAGTACCCCTGTGAACTAAGTTAGCAAAACAATCCTGATTACAACATAGGTTTAAAAAAAAAGTCAAATAAACTTAACCTAGGGTTTCTCATGGGATGTTTTATGTTCTTGTTGTTGCAGAGCAGAATATGGGCCAGGATAAACATGGAAGGGACACAAGTGTGATAATATAATGATACCTTTTATTAGCTCAAAGAAGAAAAACGAGTAACAGAACTCTGGATACATCAAAGGTCTTTTTTCTTCATTACCAGGATGCAGAAAGGAAAAACCACAGCTTGTATATTCCTGACAACACTCATCTTGTCAGGAGCGTGAACTCGTGTTGTGGGCTTTTCACTTGTCTGGGTAGCCAGCGAAGGAGGGGGAAGGGGAGAAAGAGCTGCTTTGTAGGAATTAAAGGAACTGACATCTGCTTATACAACAATACAAATTTCCAGGTCATACTTAACAGCACGAATAATAAACTATAAAGAGTTGCTGGCTACTTTCAGTGTGACACCGTGGTAACCCTGCTAAGCTGTTTTCCACAGGCTGCCTCTGGAGCTGCAGCGGGTCGCAGTCAGGGAGTAAGCACAGGCAGATGTTTAGGAAATACTTACTTTTGCAGGAGATAAAGCTGATGAGATCAGAGCCAAAGATGGGTACTCCTGCGTCTCTGAGTCTTTTCACAGAGGGGACAAGATTCAGGGCTGCTGGAGGGAAGCAAAAAATAAAAAGCAAAACAAAAAGCCCGAGCAAAAACAAACAGTGCAGGAGGAGATAAACCTGGGGGTGAAAGGGATGGGCTGGCAGTCCGGTGTCTGCTGGCTCGGATCAGGTGCAGCAGAGTTGGTGCAGTGGATTACTGATTTCTTTTCAATCCTCTTACATCTTTTTCAGTCCCTGCCATCATTTATCACAGCATCCTTACTCTGTTACTCAGACTGACAGAAGGGGAATAAACTTTACCCTGCAGGTGTTTGCAGGAGAAATGATCTTGTCCCCAGGAACTGGATCCTAGATTTGGTGAGCAATAGGTATTTTTCCCAACGGTTCATGACACGATAGTGGCAGATGCTTTTACCCTGGGTATTCCAGGTAGGTCCACCTACATCCCAAACAGTACTGATCTCCTGTGAATACAGGTTTGGGAATGTAGGAAGTATTTTAGAGCATTAAGCTAGAAAGGATATTAAAAGCTCCATCACTCATGTTGGTTTTAAAGCATTAAATGTTGATATCTTTGGTGCAGACAGAACAAGAAGCTCAAAATCACACAAGAAACAGATTAAGTCCATTTTACCCTTTCGAAGTAAATCTCAAACCTCCTCAATGGCATATTTTTCAATTGACTAAAACAAAGAAGGGATTAATAGGATGACTGGAGAGGAGTCATAATCTCTAAAGGAGATTCCAGAACACAGGCAAAGGGAGATAGAAAGCGGCACCTTCCCCAACGTTTTGCTTTCTTGTTAATACCCTCCCATCCTCACTTAGTGCAGAACTGATGCTCACTCACTTGTTAGTATATAAGGGATGTATAAATGTAGTATACGTACATATATATATGCTACTGCAGCAGGGATGCATCAAGGGAAAGCACAAGGAGACTCATCGCAGACATTTGCTTAAGTGGCACCCAGCAAAAGGGGAAAGGAACAGGAGAGAGACCATCAGCTAACCAGCTCTACCAAAAGCCAAGGATGGGGATGGCAAACATTTGAGAGTGGGATGGGCACAGGGAGAGAGGAGGACGGGCATGACGCAGCGATTGTAACGGCTAATGTAGAAGCCATGCAGACACGCTTCGGGCTGCAGCACTGACCCCACATTTCTGTCAAGCAGCATTTGACGAATGCATTTCAATTTGTTTATTTCCTGCCTGCAACAGTACCACTCTGAAACAGAGATGCAGCAGAAGGACAGAAATACATCTTTACAGTAGCAGCAGCTCCTGTGGTTTCCAGAGAACGAGGCACTTCTGGGCCAAAGCTGAAGGGCTGGGAATACCTGCGGAAGGCAGCCACGGGAGCGTGCACAGGCACTTTGTACCACTGTGCTGCAATCCAAGAGCCAATCGGCTCGGGCTCACCCACCCCGTGGAGCTCCAGCGCTCCGGGAAAAACCTTGATGAATTTTAAAAATGTCCAGAGAGAACATGTCGACTCTCCATGGCATTGCCTGGGAGCCTGGGCCGTAGCGCAGGAGGAGTTCACCCTATTTCAAAGGACTGCAGGGAGGAGAATTTTGCTGATGCAGGGCGTGCCCCAGCTGATTCAGAGATATTCAGACATTACCAGGGCGAGTGCCCATAGATTGAGAGATAGCGATTAAAGCGTGCCTTCCACCTGAAAGTGCTGCGGAGAGAGAGAGAGTGTCGGGCACTGGCTGAATCACACACAATTGCCCCACCAGCTCTGTAAGAACACCCGGGAGAGGGGACCAAACAGCGAAAGAGCACGTCTTTCATCTTTGCCTTCTCCAAAATTGCTTTTCTGCATTTCTTCTGGTCTCCTTCCAACCATTGAGCAAGCTATTGTTTGTTGCAGTAGTAAGCTAAATAAAAATTAAGTCTCTTTAGGGTTGTTTTTATGGATTATACAGCTTTTATTTAACAATTACGCCACCACTGAGGCTAATATGAAAAAGATGTTCTGGTTTGTGGAAGGTTCAGCACTGGCACGTGGACACACTGAGACTGCCAGGTTGCAAAGTGCCTGTTTGATATCCAGTTAACATATGGGCAATTTCATGGGACATATTCCATAGCTTTTTTTTTTATTTCTTTGCCACCGAAAGCTTTGGAGGATGAATGTTTCTGAAGACATGGATGTTGCCTGGCCTACTCTGTGAACATCAGCTTTATCTAAGCTCACTGGACCCAGGCCTAAGTTGAAATACTACTCTTTTCAAGAAATGTAACGAAAAACTAGGGAAAACCATTTTGTTATCAGTTTTGGGAGGGGTGGGGGTGGGAGGGGGGTGTTGAGGGATCTTTTTGTATCATAAGAGACCAAATGGGTGAATCTAGTTTACCTGCCCACTCGTTGCTGCGTTTGTGGAAGTCATACCCTGCTGAGACAACAGCTGAAATTGGCCTTGATACAGGAAATGCAAAAGAAAGTAAAACGCACGAGTGATCTACGGCACTATTTATTGTAGCAGCTTTGGGTCATTCCACAGGTCACATATTTGTTTTATTGGATTAGCAGCGAACACATGTGCGCATCACACACCCAGAGCAAATCCTGGTCTCTTTTGGTCTGACCTTTTAGCTAGGTCGCAGGAAAATGTCATTTCTCCTTTATCACAGCGGAGTGTTGACGGGACTCTTTGCCCCAGCACTTGCCAGACTTACCCCAGAACCCTGTCCAGCCCTCCTTGCAGGCTCTGCCCTTCGACCACGTGCAGGCATCCCCTTCGCGTCCCACAACGGTGCCACTAACCTGAACTGCTGCTTCAACCTCCTCTTCAAGCCATTCACTTTTCCTTGAGCAATGTGGAGGGGCAACTTGCTACAGGTCACAATCCTGGTTTTATGGAAATCAAAGACAAATCTCCCATTTCTGGCAGGAGTAGTTGCCCTAAATCTCTGTCACCAGAGGAGCTCTTTAAGAGCACAGTAATTCTCGAGCAAATTGAATCTTCCCTGACAATTGGCAGCACATCAGAGACAATTCACAGGCATATTTTTTCCCCTTTCCTAACAGGAAATAGGGCTTGTGTTACATTTACAGTGACCTGGAGCTCCAGGGGCAGACCAATATCTCACCTAAACAAACAGACAGTATTTCTTCCCTGATAAAGGCGGATGGGCTGAAAGGGAAAGCTGACTTGGCTGTGGCCTTCCCAGCTCCCAGCAGCAGCATGGGAGGAGTCAACACCGCGCAAACCTGCGAACAGCAACACAAGGATCCCCAGTGCAGCCCAGGGTGACGGTTCAAAAGGTTTGGAGCTGCAGGTCAGCACCTGTACTCAGTCTTTGCATTTGCTTTAATGCAATGGCCGTTGTCACACGTTCTGTGGACCTCAGTGGGGTTCCCTCTCACAGTAGGATCTGGGGATTTCAACGCTCAACCTGTGGCAGTGCAGAGTGGACCCAAACACTCCCTTCTGCTAAACCTGACCACCTCCTTGGAGTCTCCAGCGTTTTCCTAGGAGGTTCCTGATTGTCTCTGTGGGGACAGGGAGATAATTCTGGGCTTTATTTGAGGCGGATTAAAAAAAGCAAACCCCAAACTGTGTGAAATGACTCTGGAGGACAATAACTTGCAACAGATGTCACAATTGTTCAATGTCCAACTGACAAGAGAGCCTTCAGAAATAATAAACGCCTACATGTGCTTGCTTGTAAAATAAATAGCATTCAGATACTATTTTCTTGGATTTCCCTCCCTGATATATTGCTGTGTTTTGCCCAGAAGTGATATTCCGTTCATCCCTTGTAAAAATCAAAGAAACAAACCAAAACTGATGGGGAAATCTACCGATTGCAAAACTCCACACCATACACGCACCACACTGAACGTGCCCGTGAAAAGCAGAAGTGAAAAGCCTGGTTTCACACCCATTAACTCCAAATGCCAAAGGCACCACAAAAAACCTGCGTGTTTCAATGGTTCACCTACCCCACAACAGGATTCGCCTCGCTGCTGCCCAAAACCCCACTCAGCTCAGCGGCAACCCTTTTCTTGATGGGAAACAAACAGGCTTCACCTCAGATCCTCACCTTCCTCCAATACACACAGGACTGCACTTCCCAAAAATCTCATGCCCTTCAAGATACCCAAAGAGAGCACAGTTAGACCTGAAGGCAACATGTCTCCCCAGCTCAGAAGTGTTTAGCTTTCTGATACACCATGAAGAACAAAATCTTGGCAGCTTCTCCCTTGCACGTCTTTGCTGCTACCGCAATGAGGGAGTCGCAGCAAGGTGCAAAAGCTCAGGGTAAGCACCCGTGCCAGGGAGTCCCTGTGTGCAACACCTCCCTGAGCCTGAACCCATCCCACAGGACCCCTGTCTGCTTCTAGTATAGGAAAAAGAATGCTTCAGGCTCCTGAGGATCAGACAAAGTCTGCCTTTACAGACAAAACCAGTCCAGCGGCAGGAGGAATGAAAGCCGAAGTGGGGTAGATGTCAGTGGCAGAAGGTATCTTCTGAGGGAGCAGCAGCGAGACAGTGACAGGCGAGGGAGCGATGCTGCTGGAATGACTCACTTCAAGCTGTTGTTTTGGCTTCTTCAGTGCAACCACAAGCCTCTTCATGTCAGGCACAGACCTCTCTCTCTTGCTGGTTATTTCCAGGAATCGGCCATCAACAGTTGACAACTAGAACAGCGCGAGAGCTGCGGCTGGCTGGTCTCGGCAGGTCTGAGGTTCTTGGTTTGGGTTTTTGTTTTCGGGTTTTTTTAAAGAGAAACAGCTGTTGACCTTTGACTTTTCTGTGTCACTCATTGTCATGGCATTGAGTAGAGGTATTTTAGGATGACCATATCTGTTTACAGCAACAGTTACAACACAGCACCTACAAATCTCACGGTTAGGTGGAAAAGCCAGTCGGCACTCTGACTCATGTGGATGCTCTCTAATCACCCTCCTCAATACTTCTGCTAGTTCAGGGCTCAATTTGGGAAAGCAACTGAATTTTAACTCCCTGAATCTGTTTTGGGGCCCCTAAAACCTCCTATTGAAGCAGAGTGAAACCTTATGCCAGCCTCAAACGAGTGAGAATTTTCTGTGACTGTGTCCTGTGGTTTCAGCTGGTTTTGCAATTAAGTTTGTGTCCTAGTTTCATTCTGAATTTCAGCTGATGCCATGCTCAGCTCAGATAAATCAGAACCTTAAAACGAAACTCAAAGTCCGTATGAGCCTCTCCTCTGAACTAACTCTTGTCCCATGCTTTACGCTTTCTTTTTTTTTTTTTTTGTAATTGTCTTCCCCGCCTCATTTCCAGTCAAGTCAAACTCCCCTCTAGTCACTTAGTCACTGCTCTTTCCTTCACAGCCCAAGTGAAAGAAGCCTCCCAGGACATTTGGAGGTTGCTGCTAGGTCTTTCCCTCCAAATACACATTAACCAGTGGCTTTGCTTTCAGCCCTCGTGCACCTCTGGAAATGTTAGAGCTCTGTCCTCCACGGATGACCAAGCGCTGCCAGGCTCTCCGCGGCCTCTGACTACTGGGCTCAATACTCACCAAAAAGCCAGCTCATGCGCACACACGCAGATGCTGTCTGTGCATTAGGAGGCTTAACTGATGTGATGGTGGTTTTGTACCCTGAGAAACACTTTCTTGCTTCTTGCTTTGTTAACAGTCCAGAGTGTGAACAACAGGAAAGATAAACAAGCATTAAAGTGAAGAAGAGTGGTCAAGTGGGTCCTCAAGGGCTTCACATCCTTCCAGAAGTCTGAAGTCAAGAAGCTAAAGTTTGGTTTAAAGCTGAGAACCAGAGGTCACAAAAAAGGGGCTGCTCGTACGTGCCGAGGTTTTGTAGATGCAGTTTCATACTTTTGTTTTTGCAGTCAAACGCGTTGCCTCCATCTGTGTAAACAAGAAGCAAAGAAAGTTAACATTAGAGGAAAAATGCAGGAGAGGGAAAAAGGCGAGCAGGTTTTGGCTACACAGCAAAGAAACTTGATGGGATTAGGATTTAACTCAGTCGTGTCCTCATCCTCCAATCCACATGAAGAAAAAGAAAAAATGTCCAACAAAAGGGGGGAAGGACCTTTGGAGGACTGCACCAGCTAGACCAGCAACACCACCTGTGAGAACTCGGTTCGATTTTAACGCGGTAGGAGGTGTGCCCGGGACTCTAAATAATGCTCTGTGTTGTACGCAATGTTACACCGGGCCCCAGTTAGAGACGGTCCCGTGCCAGCACAGCTAGAGGGAAACCTCAGCAGGAGTCCCATGCCAAGCAGGAAATAAATAAATAAACGAACTTCAGCGCTCTTCAGATATTTATAGGGGGTTTGTTGTTATTGTTTAAGCACATTTGAAAAAAAACAACAAAGCAACATCAGGCACTAAGGTCCTTACCTATATTTCCTTTGCGTAACTGGTGATTTTTAAGTATTACCTCTCTACAAATACATACATTTCTCATTGGTCTTATCCTGCCCTGCCTTGCCATGCCCAATATTCTCCAGCACTTCCTTCTTTTCCCCATAACCTCTATAGACACTCTCTCATACGCAGTTTCAGATGCATCTTACCTGTCAGGTAAGACACTGAACTTGCTCATTTTGTAAAAAGGCCCAGGCTAAAAAAACCAGTTGCTTAAAGCATGTCATGTATTAATAAAAAATTTGCTTAAATAGAGTTACAACGAGAAGTGTTGCATAAACAGTTAATGTGGTTTTTGATGCAGTCTTTAAAAATTCAGCTCATCAAATGCTGGGAAGTCTGAAAGGATGTCAGGATCTACCTAGATCGCAGAGAAAGGGTGTTCCACTGCCAGTCCTGCATGCTGGGCACCCTGGTCAGGATACCTGTTGTACGCCACTGCAGGCACCTTCCAGCCCCCATTTCCCTTAAGTGGAAACTGGCTTTGAGGGAGATGTGGAGGAGCTCTACTTCAGCACCTCCTCCCAGCCAGGAGCTGCAGGGGCTGGGGTGGACACCTCTCCCAAGGGCTCCCACAATGGAGTCTGGCCATCAAAAGGAAGAGGTCACCTTACAAGGTTTGGGGTTTTTTTTGATTGTATAAAGGGAGTATTAACAACGGAGAAATAGAAAATGTATGTCATGAGTAGAATAGAACAATTAAAAAAACCTTAGAAGCTCTTACAAATGGTTGCCATTGGTTTAGTCTGTGTATTCAGTCTAGATATTAGAAATCTTCCACAAAAAAAAAAAAAAAAGAAAGAAAGCTCTAGAAAACCTGGTGAAATTTCCTTTTCTTAGCTGCAACTGTGAGGTCGTATATGGTTTTAATTTTTTTAAAGCTACCAGATAACAACAGATGCACAAAGCTTTCCCTGTGCCCCTCTCTGTCACACACACAGACACACACCACCCAAATCAGATCTGAACTGGATAGTGTGGGCAGAACGATGGGAAGCAGATAGCATCTGGTTCTTAAAACAAACAAAAAAAAAAAGAGAGAAAAAAAGAAAAACCATGCGCTAAGTGGTTAAGTAACCGTCTCCTTCCCTCCTCCACCTTTTTTTAGTAACTTGATTGAAATCCAAACCACAAGGCAGATCTTTGGGGTGGGGAGCCAGGGGAGGAGAGGAAGGCAGAGAGGAAGAAAGAGACAACCTGCCCCATCAGCCCCATCTTCTTCCCCCACAAAGGCAAACGTCGGGATTGGAAGCCGCACCGCACAGTGACCCCAGCAGCGTCCCGCTGGCACCGTGCAGCCCTTTCAGGCTACCCCCTGGGTCACATTACTGAAACTGAAGGCTGATGGATGTATTTGGAGGCACTTTCTAAGACCATACTCTGCCTTTTCACACAGAGTTTGGTAAGAGGAACCGGGCAATGACCCCTCTGTGCAGACCTAAACTTCCTACAGTCAAGGAGGAACACCCAATGCCATTGGTGGACTTTAATCCTATGCTTAAGTGAGGTTCCTCACTATTCAGTACCAACAGTATTTATTACTTTCCTACTTCAGAAGTGTCAGTGAGTCACAGAGCGAAAAAAGCGCTATGTGATTTATGTGACCTATCTTGTACAGGCAGTAATACAAAATGGGTGAACAGTAGATTATTGCGGTCAAGCCTGTTGGCATATTTCTAAGAGCAACGAAGAATCCACTGGATTCCTCTATCACTTCCCAGCACAGTATCTCTGTAGGAAACACATAAATCGTAAAAACATAACCCAAACAAGTGCACTCAGGGAAGGCTCATGGATTTCATGCTACCAGGATCTAAAATCACCTTCAGGTCTACAATTTTTCTCTTTTCCCCCCGCCATGTACCTAAGTAAAAAACAGCTTCCGTGAAAAATCAAAGGCCGCTTTTGAAGAATTGTAGTCAAAACGAGATGAAATGTTTCACACCGCACAAACACATGCAATTTGTTCTGCCAGCGTAAGTACGTGAGGAACCAGCCATATGCTCTCCCCGTTTTCTACCTCTTAGCTGTGTAAACTACTCAGAACTGGAGGGCACACGTCACTTACACTGACATGCAAATCATTACTGCTTTGTCTGCCAGGAAATTTGTGTAAACCAATGCTGAGTTCAGGTTCATTATATTGACATTTTCACCAACGAGTAAATTGAAAGGTTACACTGTTGACACACCAGATGTTATGCAAACTGCTTTTCAAACCATGGCTTCCATACGTCTCTATAAATAAATAAATCAGACGCTTACAAATGGTGTGCGAATCAATATATGGTAAATCACCGATTTATATACACACAGCAAAAACTACTGTGTGTAAACCCTGTATTTCACACTATGTCAAAACCTCCTTTTTCACCCAGTACTTTTCATTTTCCTGAAAATAGCTGTCATCTATGTAAATGTTTCCCCTCAAAACCAACTGTTCGTCATAGTAAGAACACTGCATGGAAACCTGGGTGCCTGAATTAGCACATGGTGTTATCAATGGGAGTTAAGCAGCCAAGTGAGAGTTAGGCTACGACACATCTTCAAGGATTTGAGTTTCTGTACCTAAAGGAGTAGATTTGCATGTGCTAACTTGAGGAATGCTCAAGCTTTTAATAGGGATTTGCTCCAGTTCAGATTTAGCCTCAGGTTATTTTGACTCCCTCCTTCTGCATTTTTTTCGCCCTTGACTCATCTCTAAGAACAAAAATAAGGAAAACACTATTTGTCCAACGAGATGTTTATCTGAGACTGGTTCTTGCCTTCAGGGTGATGCTACTCAGGACTGACCATGCGATTACAGCCTCTATGGAGTACGTGTGGTCCAGGATGAAATCACAAGGGTTTTAAAATCACACATGATTTTAAAATGGAGTTGCACTCCCTTGGTCTCAGGACTAAAACAAAGTGGGGCTGACTCCAGCTTAGCTTACAAAGGCCTTCAGGTAGCCCAGGCTCCATTACTAGAGGAGAAAAAATGGCATTTGGTCCTTGTTCATCAAGGTCTCCCACTGCAATCACTATTTCTCTAGAAGTCTCCTGCAGTGCCATGCCCAGATTCCAATGTATGAATTTACTCCAGTGTAAATCAGGACAAACCAGATTAATTTCCTAAATCTCCAGCTGCAGAGAAAAGAGATTTCCTGGAATGACGGTGATGCCTTCTGCTGCCAGTCGCCTCATCTCCTAATCAAAGAAATGTCATAACAAATCAGCTTTTCTGCAGTACCTTATATACATTCAACATATAGATGCGAATGGTTTCAATACACTCCAGAAGGCTCCTCCAAGCTGGAAGAACCTTGATCAATTCAGACCTTTCTCAACCAGCTGTGACACAGGACTGTGTCTTTCCCACTTTATAATTCTTCAGTGAGTGCTCATACTGAAATTGTTTCATAACCACATGAATTTGGAGTTTTCATTTCACCCTTGGAAGAAATGTAGAGCCTGGCACAGTGACAAGTATAACAGTGTGTAAAAGCACAATTAACTTATGCTCCCACCCCATTTTTTTACATTTCTAAGGAAGCTCTGAAATTTCAGAGTGATTGTTTTCACTCCAGAGCCAGCAGCACACGATCCCTTCACTTCATCAGCAAAGCCGTACAAAGCTGGCATGCTCAGTCACTGGTGCGAGCCCCTGTCCCACCGCCGGAGGACAGAGGTCACAGCACACAGCCCACGCAGCATCTTCC
Source organism: Buceros rhinoceros silvestris (assembly GCF_000710305.1). Classification (NCBI taxonomy): domain Eukaryota; kingdom Metazoa; phylum Chordata; class Aves; order Bucerotiformes; family Bucerotidae; genus Buceros; species Buceros rhinoceros. Next base: position 335,178 of record NW_010394841.1, read on the forward strand.
CCCGGCACAGGCTTCCTCTCCGAGAGGAGCAGTCATTAAAAAGACCAAGTGGAGTAACATACAGCACCATAATCCTTGGTTTTTTTCCTAGTACAACCAACTTTTCATTCAAAAGTGAATTTGTTTAAAGATAAACAAGTAACACATTAGAGACTAAAGATCAAAGAAAGTTTTTTAACGTGATTAAGTTAGAATACGCCAGAAGATGCTGAATTTGTTTGCCAAGAATTTCGAGATCTTGAATTCTCAACTCATCTTGGTTAATAAAAGATGGTTAAAAGAAAACAATTTCAGACACTCCATGTTAAGATCCTCACACTGCAAGCGTTTATGAACTTCTGTATCCACCTGCTTTCCAAAGACAAACAGGATGAGCAAAGGTCATTGTCAATGTTTTGACCATGCTTTGCCCCATGGCTGAGACAGACTGATGGGTGGAAGGGTCAAGGAACTTCTTATCAGGTTGAGGGTGATGAATGAGCAAGGCTGAGGTTCCCTGTGCTGAACATGGATGTTGTGTCAAACCACTGAACTTGGCTCCCTGATAACTTTGCTTTACTGCACTTGCTTCCCTGAGATCTCCGAGTGACACCATGTGGAGTATCACATTTGCATTTCATCTTTTTCCTGATGAGAGTAGACCCTCAAAACTCTGTGTTGATTTTCCAATATATCTAAGGAACTATTTTCCTTTTTGTCATCCTTTTACTGACATTTCTTTGGCAGCTACATGCAGATATCTTGCTAGTAACTGGTGCTAGCGCAGATCAGAGGTGTTTGCAGATTTAATCACCCCAAGCCCTGATAGTCTTGAGTCAAAAAAAGAAAAAACCCCACCAAAAAACCAGAAAACCAAAACCCTACAGAGTTCATCTGTCTTAAATTCTCTTAAAAGTTTGCTTCAGATATCCATCAGGCTTGCCACTTCGAAGGGAAAATAGTTTAAAACCAGTATCAAGCAGACTGTCACTTCAGACTCGTCATCACTTGGATCACAGATGGCACGAGGCACCAGCCAGGTATCCTATTTCAGCAGCGTTCAACAGCGTTACATGTGCTTTTCCTTCACCACCAGCACCACCCAGATGTTCTGCCAGACACAATCGGCTCTATCGAGCCTGGCAACTCCTAAGCTACCCTACGCACACGGTCTGAAGAGCCTGCCTGTTAGAAGAGGAACAGCCAGCTGCAGCAATGGATAAAATGGCATCCAAAAGCAGAACAAAACACCGCCACACCAAGCCTTTGCTAGTTCTCTTTCACAAGCCTGTGCTAAGATTTGTGCAGGGTTTTAAAACTCGGTTTGAATAAATAGATAAATAAAAGTATTCTGCCACCCCTAATAGCTGCAAAATAAAAGTAACACACACTCATGTCCACGGGAAAGGCAAAGGAGACTGGGTAGGTTTTTTTAAAGTGAAGCTTTGCTCTCTGAATTCTGATTAATTTTTTTAAATCTTGATTGGTCATTTCTAATGGAGTTCTAATGAAACATGCTCAAGCCTGCAGGAGTTTGCATCCATGGTTAGCAAGCCAAATACCAGTATGTTTTGTTTCGCAAGTAGCACTAGAGATAAGAGGAGGTAAGATCGTGCCCCGGTTTTACAAGGCTGTAAGAGGCACTGAGGGGCCATACGGTGTCCTGCTCGGCTGCCTAAAGCCTGCTCTGATCATTAAATAACGTGAAAGGCTTATAATAACAGCTGGCGACTAATATATTCCCTTTGTACAAATGTTTTACATTTGTCACTCTAACCACTGCAGAGAGATGGCCCTGCTCTCCTAAAGGCTGAATCTTGCCCAGATTTTTTTTTTTTTTAAATCTCCTCAAAACTGCTCCATTACATGTCACCATTTGCCAAATACTATCACACCCTAATGACGGTTTACATCCTACGGTAAGTATAAGGAAAAAGATCACAGGATCTGTAGGATACCAAGGTAAGATAAAACTCTTAAGCGGGAAAAGGGGTGGGGAAGGTGTTAAAGCAGCTCTTTCCTTAAACTACTTAGAACCACACTTTCCAAGAGAAGATTTCCTTAGTCTGAAAAAGGAAACGCCCTGGTTTTGCATGAAGAGGCAAAAAAGAAAGTAGTGCATTGGGCGCCGAGATGCACCACAACTACTTCAGTTCTCTCATGTGAAGTCACAGCTGACGTCTGTCAGACACAGACTTTCTGCCTTCCCGACACCCGGGTCCACTCTTACCATAGCTCATAGTTTCAACATCCAGCACGAGAGGCACACGAAAATCCCATGCACCAAACCTGTCTCACTGCTCATTCAGTACCACTGCCCTCTTATTAAAGAAATAATTTTGCATTCTTGGATCTCCTGGGACTTCTGTGGGTGATCCTGGATAAACAGAAAGTTATTTCACTGAATGACTCCAGACGCGTTTGTGACTTGCATAGCGAAGTACAACCTGACAGTAAGCGCGAACCTGCTTGACCTGGAGTTCCTGGAGAAGTACCAGCAACTTCCTTGTTCTGAAGAAATTTTAATTCATCATCTTCCACTCTTTGTGGCCATTATGTCCCTTTTACTGGCCTATTTCCAAGAAAAGGTCCACACATTAACCTTGCTTCCACCACTCTAACTGCCTTTCTCCATTCTGTGGATTTCTCAACGAGAATCAACAGATGAATACACACTCTGCAAGAGGAGGGATGTTTCTTTCTCTGGGAATGGATGAGCAGACACATTTTTCCATCATATGCGAACGTGTGCACCCCACTGCAGAGAGCACCTGAGACAGTACCAACCCACAGCTCAGCAATTCGGCCAACGCTGCCTGAGACAAAGCATTCCCATGTAGAACCATGAAAGACACTGCCCCACATCATTTGTAGTGTTCGGATTCTCTTTTCAACTACATCTGTGTTCTCCTCAGACTCCCTGGCAGTGACTGACCGTTGCACAGTAGACACCCTTAGGACGTCAAAGTCCAAGCAGCAGAGATGTGGATACCTTTTACAGGTCACGTTAGGACCAAACAATATTAGAGCCATCAGCTGCAGTGAAGCCACATACTGTCTTTGGTATGTCTCAAAGAGTTTATACAGGGAGGCAGAAGAGGCTACACTAATGCCTAGAGCTGGTCAAAGTGTTAAAGATTTTGACAAAAGCTCATTTCTGATCAACCAAAATCTCCCCCAGCTCTGTGCTAGTCTCTGCAAAACCACCTCTAACAATAAAAGTGGTTCAAAACCATTTAAATGTTTATTTTTCAGATTTTCAAAATGAAACATCTGCATTTTTCATTAATAATTCTAAACCTATTTTGAATTTTTTGTGTTTTTTTTTTTAAGCCTTAAAGAAAGTTACATTAAGAAAAAAACCAACTAAATGAACAAAAATAAAATTATACTTCTCAGTTGACCCAGGAAGGAAGGCTGACAGCTTTTCAGTTCACACACTTTTCAAGGACAGATTGTTTTGAATACGCTCAGAAGTTCTTTACAAATATTTTTGCTGTGTGTTTTCAGAATTGTCAGAAAACAAAAATAGTCCATTATTCACATAGCTTTGCCAGTAAACTCCATGACTGCGAAGGACATAGACTTGTGGCCCCCAACAGCTGTATTCCATCTCATTCTCCTAGTTCAGCTTTGGTTTCCTATTGGTTTGGCAACCCTCAAGGTCCAGAATATCTTGTGGATAACATTAGGCATGAGAATATAGGTAGAATTTAGACTGCCTGCAAACAGCCTTGAATTCATGGACATTTTCCATCTCCTGCTGGTCTTCCAGGAATGGTGCCACTCTAATCTACCCCTCCCTCCCCTTCGTCTGGGACTGTGTTCAAAAGGCCCACTTAGGGTCTGCAAACGGCACTGAAGTGCCTGTATGTATCACGGTGCCAAGGAAAAAGGCAGGACTGGCATCAGGTGAAGGGGAAGAGAAGCACGCCAAGGAAAAGGAGACCTCGGAGTGATGAGTCAACTACATTCTCAGAGAGCAAGAGATGAGATGGGATACTCTGGTCACAAACGGAGATATGATTCATAGGAAAGTCAGCAGACATGTAAAGGCGTGACCCAATGTCCTCTGCTGGGGATGGCTAAGTACTCACAGAGGTACCACCAGGAGGAAACTGCTAGATGTGTGGTCACCCCTTCCCTGGAATACATCAGGCTATCATACATCCGAGACTGAAAGAGGAACTGAACTTGACTCTGCAAGATTTGTGCTTTCGCACAAACCTCTTACAATGGTTCGTTTCTAAATGCAGCTCAGCTGTGGAGCTGTCTTTTGTGACTTACATTCAATATCTATTACCATCACGGTTCAGTCCCAAATCGTGAGCTCCTTTGGAACAATGTTGGATCAAGGAACGCCAGATCACGCTCTGCCCAAGGAGCCTAATTTCGAAACGTAGAACAAGAGAGAGACAGAGACAAACAAACAAGAAGCGCGAGATCTATGTGGCAACCATGATAAGCAATAGCCTCAGCACATCATATTCCCTGGCATTGCCAGCTCCTTTTGTAGGTATCGTGGCAGAGGAAAACTTTATTCTCTTGGTCCAAAAATAACCCATATTGTGAATGTTTTGTTATAAATTTGGTCTGATCAGTCACACAGTCTCTGGAATGAGAATAAACATAGGCTATCTTAACATACAAAGAACTCAGTGGATATTTATCTTCTAGCTTGTTTTCCCAAACAGTTTTCTAATCTAAACACAAACACACATTTTTAATCGTATGCTTTAAAGGAACTGGCTGTGCCTTAGCCCCATTGTGAAAACACTTTCTCGATAGATGAGTCATTTTTAGAAAACAAGATTTTACTACTCATTGTGGTCACGATTCTGGCTACAGGGATCAGGTCTGTGCTGCACCTACTGTATCAGGAAGCAAAGACCTTTTATGAAAACAGGCTGAATTACTGAAATTGTCAAAGAACTGTAAATGACATAAAAAAAAAAAAGATTTCTAAGATCGTCCAGCTTGAACTAAACTTGGTGGAAATATTCCAAATAACATCAGCAGAGGCAAGTCCTAAGCAGAGCACAGACGGTTTGTAAGGTGGATGTGCTTTATTTATACGGCAGAACTGTAATTTTTTAATTCTTTGAGATATCCGTATGCAAGGTCCAGTTAAAGTGAAGGCTCTGTCTCTATGTGAGATACTACTAGGACTCGGAGTGGCTTGGTCTGTGTTCCCATACACAGGAAGGACTGATAGACTGGCCACAGAGGAAGGAAGAAGTTTAATCTATTCACCGCCTTTCTCTTCCAAGTAGAGAGTGGAATTACAGGGGAGGAAATGAGGCGAGCCTCAGCTCAGCTGGCAAGAGCATCTTAGGCTGTGTGGGGTAGGAGACGGGAAGGCAAAAAGGCCTCCTGAGGTTAAACGGCCACCAGCAAATTACTGGCCTCCCTCAAATTGGAGGAAGCAGGGAGGAGCATGATTCCAAGGGATACCAAAATTCCTGCCCAAATTAGCCAAAGGATGACACAGTTTAGACACCACCTACTGCTCCAGGTGATACCTGTGAGCATAACCTAGTGCAACGACATCTGAAATCTTAAAACTTAGGTCTGTAAAAAGGTATAGCTCTGAACACCTCCACCTGGCACTGCAGTGTGTAGGGGGGCTCTTTCTGAAAAGGCCAGGACACCGACTCACACCCATAATGGAGCCTCTCTAGCACCACCCCCATTTTGAGAGATTTTTGCTGGATTCTCCACAACCTGTAGCTCAGTTTGACACTAAGCCATTTTCCTCCAGGTAACTTGTTCAAATCAGGCTCTGAGTACGAGTGAATTAAAGTGTTTACCACCTAACGTCTTGGTGGCAGAAATAAGCTGCCTGTTGCACTGCGTAACTTGTTCAAATCAGGCTCTGAGTAAGAGTGAATTAAAGTGTTTACCACCTAACGTTTTGGTGGCAGAAATAAGCTGCCTGTTGCACTGGAACAGACCTCATTTCATCAGAGTTTAATAACCTGGGTAGCTGCCTGTGCTAAGGACCTACCAACACAGTGACCTAAGAGAAGTGCCAGCAGTGCTATACCACCAGCATGGCCCAAAGCAGGCTACAAAAGGATTATCTGACTGCTACTTCCCTAGGGACCTCTGGGGAAATAAGTTGTATCTCATGAGCTTCTCACTCAGCAGAAAACGAAACAAAAACAAATAAAACAGTTGGTGGTCTCAACTGTGTTTCTTGTGGGCAGTCACTCATGTTGCACAAGCCTTGTGACGGGTACTAATTGCGCTCTCTTGCTAGAAGTCTCAGTCAAGAAGTCGGAAGTGAAATTACAACAGAGAGCAAAGGTCAGGATGACAAAAGCTTTTAGGTGTCTTACCCCAAATAAAGAACCTGAACTTCCACAAGAACCAACAGGAATGTTGCTCCCTATGTCGGATTCACGACCTGGACTCATCTGATCCACATTTAATCACTACGATGGTAGTCAAAATGCTGCTGTTTCATGTTTTTCTACAAAGAAGGAAGAAAGGCACCTCCAGAAGTCAGACCAGAGCTTTTGTGGGACACTTGGTTCCCCTGAAGGTGCCCATCTCATGCATCAATCAGGAAGACAGATCAGCATGAGTTCAAGTGCTAAAACCTCAGAAAACTGCCCAATCTGAGATGTCCCGAATCTTGGCCTACGTATTTAAGCCACTCTGTGGACCAGCCATGTCCACAGGATCACCCTCACCTTACCCAAGTTACTAAAATACATGCATCTAGTTTAAGCTGGTCCTCCTGATGCTGCCTCTGGGCAAACATCTCTCCAGTGATCTACATGGACCCTTCACTTAAACTCGAGGCTTTGAGCTTTTTCAAACCAACCTTGCTCTTTTCTCTCCTCTGCATGGTCTGCGTAGGGTGCATGAGCCTCACCACTGTTGCCAAGTCCGAGACAGAGATCTCGAATTTTTAATTCAATATCTTGATTTTTGAATCCGGCATTAGTGAGTTATGGGTGCTGGTAGGTATCAGGCTGAAAGAGGTACACGCTCTATCTGCCGCCAAATTCATGGAGAAGTGTCTAAAGCAATGTGAAAAAGCAGTTCTGAAACTGCACACTTTGAAAGAAACTAGATAAAAAGACAGGCAGCGATTCTCAGACACAAATGTTAGTTCTCTAATCAGAAAGCAGGTCACTGAGTGCTTCCCACAAACAACACATTGGTGGTTATGCAAAGCTCACAGGCACAGTTTCTAATACAAATTAAGTCTTCTCCTTGCTAGTAACCTCAGTGCAAATATGTGTCTTTTTCAGGAAAATATTATGGGTTTAATTGCATTTCTAATCTTATTTTCATTAATTAACACATAGCTTTGTTTACAGAATTGGAATTTAAAAAAAATCAACTGTAGAAAATACATCTTCATGTTTAGATTTACACTCCGAGGCCCACGCCCATCTAAGAATGGATCTTAGAAATCCCTCTCATTACAGACACCCTCAAAGCCTTAATTTTAAGGAGTTTTTGGTTATCAGAAACTTGTTCCTCACGGGGAGCTGGCAGAACGGTCTCCTGAAAGACACGAAGCGGTACGTACCTGGTGGGAAGAAAGTGGCATTTGGCGTGTGGTGGATCAGCCCTTTCAGTTAGTCATTGCTGCAGCTGCTCCCACCACAGGCATAATCCTAGGTCTTACTATTCTGCATGTTTCCTGCGGGAATAAGGTAAGCGGCAAATCTTCAGGCATGTTATCTTACAAATGGGCTGTGTCACCCACACTGTCAGAGGACACACTCTGGAGGCTGCAAGAAAGAGAAAACAGAACCTAATGGAACACAAACAGTCTGACTGTACAAGCCCAAACTGGTAATATCGGGTTTTATTGACATCCAATTAATATTTCTAAGGAAGTATCTGGTTTTGTGGGAATTAGTGTCTTACATGGTATTTCCATGCTCAGGAAAATGTTCAAAAAGTCACCGTTTCAAAGCAAACAGTGCTGTTTCAGTGGAAAATGTTGCCATTTTCTCACTTGAGCATCACTGATTCTTGGGGAATATTTTGTTCTACTAAAGCTTTCGAAGTCTTACCCAACTCTACTACTTTCAAAAGGACAGCAGAAGGGGAACATTCTTAGCAGAGCAAAAGGGGTTTAGGATGACAGGAGCAACATGCTGCTGAGTGGGGAGGTGAGTTTCTGTTGTAAGCACTCTGATCTGAAAGCCAATGTCCAAGCCCGTCCCTTCTTAACTTCAGCTTGGAGAGTGTCAGGTCCCAAAGTAAACTTTCCCATCTGTGTTATTCTATTAACTGAAAGGGAAAGGGATTAGCATGTGTACTTGTCACTTCTTTTGACCTGTTGCGTAGTGAGACCGAAGGTGATGTTAAAGCAAACAGCATTCTTCTCCTTCTGCCAGGATAAGCAGGGCATGGGGGTGGCGTTTTGTCAGAAGAAAAGAAAGCCAGACCACGTAAAACAAAGTATGTACCCTGCGCAAAAATAAATCTTGCAAGTTGAAGATTTCCAAAGGGTATATACCTTAAACAGGGCGAGAAAGAGAGAGGGAAAACATTTGAGAGGAAAGTTCCCCTGCCTGCCAAGCACCAGATGGAGGGCCTTCCCACGGAAATAGCTGCAGAAGACGGATCACTGACAGAAACCACTGCCAAGTGAAGGAGGTCCCACTCACGGCGCTGCTAAAAGCTTAGTGGACAAGAACACAATACTCTGATTAAAACACATGCTCCAGAGAGGGGGCTGGAGCGTGGCACAACGCCCTTCAATGCGACAGAGCGTGGCTCGTATCGCCCAAAGGAGTGCACCTCTAGGAAGCGTGATGTGGCTTGGGGCTTCATTCCTTCTTTTCACACAGATTCTTTTTCTTTCCCTCACTGTAAGTTTATAGAGCACATGTGCACACACAGAGACAACTATAATGGCAACAGTAATCTGCTTTTCCTCTCCCTTCTCCTGCATTTTATTTCCACAAGGCCTTTGCTGCAACTGGGACTAGATGAAGTGTTGGATGCTGACACCAACAGAGAATGCATTTGGGGATAAGGGATTAATGAAGCTAGGCACCAAAAATCTCCTTTCCAAATGTTTCAGTTAACGTGGCACTAAATTATCCATAGGAAAAAAAAAATTAAGGGCTTTCCATTCCTCCTATTTTATTCCTAGATGTTTCTGGTTCCTTTGTAAAAATCCATAGGAGTGTCTGTATTTTGACAAAGAAGAAAACAAATCCAGCATCTCCAGGATGACCCAGTCAGATCAGCAATGGGGAAAAAGGCACTTAACGGTATTGCTATCACAGAGAGCTGAAAGGATGGGACAGGATGACCTGGGTACAGTGTGTTCAGGAAACAGGCTCTTCCAAGAAGACCCGAGCAGGTACGCCCTGATGTTCCCAACATTTGAATGAGAGGCATTACATTAGAGATACGGCCAAAGCTTGAGCATCTGATGTTAACAGAGTAGACAGTTAAATACTAACCAAACTAAAATCCAGTTCCACTTTTGGGCCATTTTTCCTCCTCAGAGCGAAGAAGGATATCAACAAATCAGATTGAGCCCAGCAGTGGACTAGCCAAATACACAAAGAGAGCCTGAAGGACCTGCATTTGTTCAGCCTGGAGAAGAGAAAGGTTACATAAGGGATCTAACTGGTGCCTTCTGCTAATAGATGGCTACAAGACAGAGCCCAACTCTTCTCAGATACGCACACTGAAAGGATGAGAGGCAAAGACCACAAGTTCCAGCAAGACATATCCCAATTTCATTAAAAAATATATCAAAAGGAGAACAGTTAATCTGGAACAGGTTGCACAGAAAGACGATAAAACATCTATCTTGCAGATTTTAAAACTTGACAGAACATGGCCCTGAGAAACCTTAGCTACCTTTGAAGTCGGCACCTTTTAAGCAGGGGCCAGATGATCTACAAATGCCAGCTCCAATCTTAAGTAGTCCATGACTCTGAGAGTACCAATTGTACTTTTTGCAGTGATGTAGACAGTCACTTTGAAAAATCCCCACCTTCCATCTCAACCCTCACGTTCTCCTCTAAACAAAAGCTTTCTCTTTTACTCCTACGAACCAGAAGACAGAATAAAGCATTACTGAAAATGCAGTCTGCACCATCTGCCATTTGTGCCTTCGTGGCAGGGCTTTTGATTCTCTGTGAGCATCATCATCACCATCATCTATGTCCAACAGGCCACGTTATTGTGAAAGAACACAGTGCTGTGCTAGGAGCTACGCAAACACACCATTTACAAGTGACTGGGACCAGTTCTGCTCTGTCCCATACTCTGTCATCTCAGGAAGTGAGTAAATCGCACTCCCTTCCTGGCTGTCACTAAGCTGGGGACGTGGATGTTCTCTGTGGACAAAAGGCAGCTTTGTTAGCTTAGTTCACATTTCCACAAAAAGATGCATCAATAGTGATAAACAAAATTCCTTTAAAAAGTGATATATCTGTTCTCACTGGCAGTGTCATAACAGTAGAGAGTCTGCAGAGAGGACAAAAAGGACGACACATAACTTTCCTGCAGTGACAATTAGCTGTATCAAAATGAATTTACCAGGGTGCAACAAAGAGAAACACCGTGATTTCCCCTTGATCTCCATCTTCTTAACAGGAAATACTTCCTGTGCTTTGCCAAGCATCAGGCAAACCTGGGCTGAAGTTGTAAGGAAACCCAAAGGAGATGGAGCGTGGAGCGCAGTAGGTGACACTGAGCTTCTCCTGTGAGCATGGCACCAAATCGCACACGGAGACTCCCTCTGGGATTCCTCACCACTGATAACGGTGCTCCCAGCGCACGTATTAACCCCTCGCTGAATGGACTATTGAACCAAAGTTCATGGCAGGCTGTGACAATAAACACAACCATTCCAATGCAGTGATCGGGAACGTTTACGGGGTGTAATTCTGGGCTAAATAAAGGTAGGAGTTTTGGGAGGCCATGAGGCATGGGTCATCACTTCACTGAAAGACAGAATGAGGTAAAAGCCCTCACACTTCACCAGACTTCTTTCCCTTTGCATGACTGGAAAGGTCCAGGCTGACAGCAGAAGGCAGCCTTATTCCAAATTCCCCTGTACAACACTGTTACCTCCTCATTCTCAGCTCCTGAATCATCTTTAGTGACTTTGTCTTACAGCAGCACATAACCGCAGGCCAAGGCTGCCATGTGCTGTGCAAGCACAGAATGAAACCCTGACACTGGTTCCATGGTGCCTTAGACTGTCCTTCCAGCAGAGAAATATATTTGTACACACTTACAGCCTGATACTTCTGAAATTACATACCCCAAGGCAAATATCTAGGCGCATTGTATATACGTTGACTGGCAGCATATTTGCAAAATCAGAGTCTTGACAGTAGTTCCTGGATTTATCTATCCCTGAGCTTAGATATTAGGAGGTCTCATTACCCAAAGTCAGATGCAAAGCTGTGGGAGTTCTAGGTTTGACACCCGCATAAACAGACCATCCTTTTTAATCAAGTAATTAATATACGTCTCTGTACAGAAGTGTATAATAACGTAGGTGTGTGTATGCATGCAAATAAATAGAGAGATAAACACACTTACGTGTAATGCTTACTACCCCGTAAGGGAGAGAGGAAAAACCACATCAGGGCACTGTTTTACATTACAAATTTGCAGCCTCCTGAAATGCAGAGACAGTATATACCTTCTCCAGGACTATTAAATCTGTCTACCAAGTCAGTGGCTTTAAAAAGACTACTGGTTTGCTACAGAACTTACTAGTACTGCTTGGCAGCTTTAGGTCTATTCGGGCCAAATAATCTGCCTAATGCACGTTACATCTTAATTAGATTTTTCTTTTTTTTTTTTTATTGTCTGAAGAGAATATTAGTTGGCTATTTATAGCCCACTTGGTGGTGTTCTGGCCCCAAAATGCCAATATTGCCACTACCAGGTAGTGCCAAGGCTTAAGGATGCACACACCCATACACAAGCACCATCAGGCACACACATGCCTTGAATGCTCCGTAATGCCAGGAGAGACCTGGTGAAGATTTTCCTGTACTTTAGAGCAGCAAAGTGGAAGGAAAACACCATGTGGCGTATTTTAATACCTTTAACACTTCTATTTATTTGTTTAAGTAATTTTGCAGTTTTATGAAAGAGGATTTTATTAGTATTGTTTTTTCATCTATTTAAGCACAACTTATGTCTTCAAATTCTCATTAACAATTCCTATAACCTGCTTTTATTTTGTAGTTCACGGGGTCTGAGATCTGCACAGCATGGTGACATTTCTGATATGAGTATCTGCTATTTTTTCTACTTTAGAACAGGCAAAAAAGGGTGCATGAAAGCACAGCTCAAACTTTTTGTGAAGTTATAGCCCTTTCTTTACATGCAGGAATACAGATCAAGCTGCTCTCTAATACATAAGTAACAGCGAACGACACTTGTAGGATCTCTCAGGTAGAAAATGTGGGGATTTTTAGCTCGGTTGTGAAGGACAACAAATCACCCACTGGCTTCAGTGCAGCCGGGGTTTTACACTGAATTTTCTGAAGGGCAACATATCCTTTGCTCAGCTCAGTGACAGCAATACCGGTCTTGTTTGCACTTGATCTCTCCTAACTTCATTCATTAGCTGACAGCCGTTGGGATGTCCGTAAACTCAGTGTAGATACTGTCCTGTCCTACTCACCATCCTCCCTGCTCTCAGTGCCATCCACACAGCCAAAACAAACTGTGCTTCCTATTATGTAGCTTCTCTCTCCTGTAAATAAAAAGGAAATGCACCAGTACTAAATAATTTCAAATTTGTCTGTCCGCATTGTGTAGATACTGGTGTGAACAAGTGTATCAGGATCTGGTCCTCACAAAACAAGGACAAGGTTCATTCAGCACCAGTTTGAGTTTGGAACCAGGGTTCATCAGGATCTAGGTGTGAACTGATTGTTACCGCTTTGCTCATTCCTTCACACTAATAAAGTCCCACTACACTAACGCAAAATCCTCAGAGAAGTCTTTAAAAGGAAAGGGAATAAAAAAATCAAGCTAAATCAACTCTCAAATTCCCATGTAAACTGGGTTTAAGAGTGGAAAATTTCTTTTACCTATTCTTTGGGTGGTACAAAAATCTAAAATTCCTATAGCCCTGCTTCCCCCAGCCAAGTCAAACAAGGATATTGTCCTTTTAATGTCTTAAAGGCTCTGTTTTCTTGTAATGCCAAATGCAATATTTTTTTGAAAACACTACACCAGAAGTTTCCCAGCTGAGAAAACAGGCTGGTGAAAAATGGTTTCAGAAAACGAAATAAACCATGCAAAAGCTGTTCAGGGTGTGTGTATGAAATGAACATCTGGATTTGGCTTGTTAAACTGCTCCTTTTTTCTCTCTTTCCCCCCCCTTTTTCTTTTTCTCACAGCTGTTCGAAAGAGTCCTAAGGGCAAAGAGACAGGTCAATGGACTGGGTTACACCTTTTTTCTTTCCCTTTTTTTCAAACCTCTTTGCACCTACGCAAGGAATCCAGGCCACATGTGTGTTTAATAAGTAGGCACAAACACAAGAGAGAAAAAAAAAAATATCTCAATTCCTGTTGGTTCTTAGGAGAGACACTGAAGGAAAAATAAACTCCGGATTTCAAATTTTCTCTCTCTCTCAAAAAAAAAAAAAAAGAAACCTTATGGTTCCAATAAAATATTTCTTTAAAAACCCAATGGATTTTTTTTTTTAAATCAGGGTCTTTGCAGAGCGTATCTTTTTCTCTGTTCCTTTAGAGAGGAATAGCAATGGGTTAATCCCTTACCTGCTGGAGCGAGAGGAAATTATAAAATGCCATTGGCCTGGGTTCACTGAACTGAGTTTTCCTATACCACAAAATAGATACATACATTTATATTGAATGGGTTCCTATTTAATTTCAGGCTGCAACTTCCCCAGCTTGAGCAGTCCAGAAACGAAACAGAGAGAACAAAAGGAACTGAGAATTTATCTGGAGATGACACTTTCTGAGAAAGAGATGATTTGTCTTTTCCTACGGACATGAGGCCCCCTGGCATTGCTAAAGCGATGGCCAACAGCAGAGACAGCACCTTCCAGCTGCGACAGGCTTCAGCAGCTGCTGCTGGCAGAGCGGGGGGGAGCTCTCCCACGAGGCTCTCCTAGACAAGGTGTGAGGGCTGCGTTAGGGCTGACCCTAGTCACGGATGGTGGGTCAAAGGACTGTACTACATATTTCAGCCAGCAATCAGGGCTGCTAAGATAGCTCTAGTCCACTGACGCTTAGCTGCATGAAAATACTTTGAAATAGAGCCGTGTATTTCAAATAATCTGTATATATACAGTTTACAGGTCAAATACATCTATAGATGTCAACTATATGAGGGTACAGGCAGTGGACACCCGTGTATGAACATGGAACATACGAACAAGTAGCAACGCCACCAAACCTGAGCGGACACTCACAGTTCCTACGAGCCAAACCACCCTCTTTAGTGAAAGCTCTGTTTTCTGCCCCCCCCGTTAACAATTCCTGTGCTCTCTGTGCTCATCAACACTTGCTGCACAGATTTCCAGCTTAGACAGAAGCACTGATTGCACTTGTGCGTAGATCTGTATAAATACAGGCCTGCTGCTGCTGCTTGGAGGTTTTGCACACACAGGAGGAAAGGTTTGTAACCCTTGTTACAAACCATGACTATTTACTCCACCTCTCTTTATTGTAGCTCCTCTGAGTAAGCTTGGCCTTGGTTGCAAGCTCACAGTCTGGTAAGTAGAAGAGTCTCCCAGATCCTTATAGAATCACAGAATCATCTGGTTGGAAGAGACCTTTAAGATCATCAAATCCAACCATTCACCTTTGAGTTTATTTGGGGAATCTTACTTTGGCTAGAAAAGTGATGTGTAAAATCAAATATCTGAGTAAAAGCCCTTTATAAATCACAAGTCCTAGAGCCAGGAAAGAAGCTGAACTGCTTAATATTGGTGCTAGACCTCGGGCAATGCAGCCACATTTGTTGGAAAGAGCCCTTGCACAGCAGCCTCCACCGAAAAGCCAGAGTTTGTCAATAGACCAGATTAAACACACAGCGACAGGCTGAGCTTTGCAATGGTCTTTCCAGAGAGGAGAAGGCAGTGCTGTTTGGTGGTGTGATTTGACCTACATAAATAAATTTGACCTACATAAATAGTGCCGCACCCTACCCCCAAAAAAGCCTCTAAAAACAAACAACGAAGGGGACACAGAAAAGAGATCCCACTCCCACACCAGCACTAGCTTGCCTGTCCATCCAGGTCTGTGTGGGATCCACGATGAGCAGACAAATCTAAACCTGAAATAGAAACTTGCTTTATGTTAAGTTTGTCCAGTGATGGTTTTGGAGAACAACATTTAGTCAGTGAGGAACTAATTTGCCCAGATTTTCCAAGCTCATATCTGCTTCAATAGGACTGAAAGACAGAACTACCTCAAAATCCACCTGGAGATAAAGCTAATTCCTCTTTTCTCTCCTCCCTCTCTTTTTATAAAAGACCATGAGAAGAGCACGGCAGTGAATATTATTTATGGAGCACCTAATAAAAATGCTATGGGGAAATAATTACTGGAAACATCTGACTGTGTGACTGTAAATGCCTCGGCCCCAGTGCGCTGATTTAATGGGCCGCTGCTTTAGTCTGTTACGCCTCGTGCTACTGACTTCAAGCCCCCTGCCCTCCTATTAAACCACTCGCTTCACTGGTAGATCAGGACTTTATTCTGCCAGGTTTGTGGCAACTTTCCAGAGAGGGATAATGTCAGCAAGGATGATGCTGTGTTCACAGGGAGGCCTGGAGCCAGCCCTAGGACAGAAAAAGGGCTTTGTGAAGAAATCACAGTGAAAACCTAAAGGTTTTGTGGTTCTGGACTGAATAATGTTTTATAATCCAGATGCCAGGTGCTTTAGCTATTTCTGAGTGACATTGGTTAGATATAAACTCTTCTCTCTTTTTTCTACCCATTTATCATTCAAAAAACATTAAACTTTTTTAATTTCAGCAATTTTTTTGACTTTAGATATCCCTTGATGACCTCCTGAACCCAGTGGTACAAGCTCATGCAGCATCCCTGCACCGAGGGCCCTCACGCGCCCTCTGCCTTTTCACAGATAGATGCGGAAATGTTAAAATTCACAAAACACCTTGTAAGCGATGTGAAAAACACAGGGATTTGAAGTTCCTGCTTTCGTTCGCAAGAACAGTCCTGAAGGAAGACCGGAGGGCTATCATTTAAGTACTGCAGCTGACTTGCTAAATGAAGAGGAGAAAGTAAAAGGCAGCTCACTGCTGCACTGACAGCAAGAACAAAATCACATCCCAGCAGTTAGCACGCCTTTTCTTTTCTTTTCTTTTTTTTGCTGGTTTTAATGTAATATTTAAGTTGGAACTAAAACAGACCATGGAACATTAAATCACTACCAAATGCAAATTTACCTATATATCTGAACGAAATTTCCTCCTACATTTACAAAGCAAAATTCTACCATTTGAATTGTGGGCTCCTATTGCATTTAATGGGAGACAGCGAACTCCAGACACTACTTGGAATATACATGCACTTATCTTGTTGTTACAGGTCTCCCTCGCAGAACTAAAAGAGAGCTTTAGCACCAGACAGTATCTCTCCGGGGTCATACCCAATGAATAGTGTTTTTTGAAAGGATTATTTCAAAGGAACTCTGAAAAAGAATCTAATGACTTGCAAGCTACAGGATTGCAGCATGGGAGGAAGTAGATAATGGAATATGACAGCAATGCATTTTTCATAAACCCAGTGATTTCTATCATAACGAGAAACCCATCCATAATTCGGAGAAGTCCCCCCCAGAAGGAAACCTACGCTGTTGCAGAAAGTGCACTGCAGTACGAAATGAAACAATAATGATGATGACGTTACTGATGAGTCCCACAGCTCTGTCTTCCCTTCCGTCTCACTGAGGTTTCAGGCGCGATCCAAGAGGAGCAGTCCCAACCCCTCTCTGCCTCGGCATCGCTAACCAGGGAAGCGCACAGGCATACATCAGAGACCTCACGATACGCGGAACCCTAGAGAAGAGGCTGTTCTTTATCTGCCGAAAGTTAAGGTCTGCATCTGCTCTCAATTAGCAGGCAATTAGAGGAGTTGAAAACAAACCTGTTTACATTGGCTATGAAGTCTAAAATAATTTGTGAGATGTCAGGACAGTATATTAAGATGTTAATGATCTTGTTTCTTTTCTTTTTTGTATGCAGTGTGGTATCGCATCTTCTTTTTGCAGCTCCATATACAGCAACATATTGATTGACTTCTGGGAGGGTAGGAAACCACTGGAGGCTGGTTTGGATGGGAGAAAAAGTTGTGTCTTACAAATAGCGTGTATGGGAGACCCGAGGATGAGGACTTCTTTGCGAAAAAATAAGATTGTGAAATAATGTCATGCATTACAACATCCAGAGGTGCCAGTGACAATTCCCGCAGAGAAGGCCCAGCCTGCAACCTGCTGTGAAAGTCAGAGTGGCTGAACACACCTGAAAAAGAACAGGCTGTTTGCAAGCCTTGGCTGGGCTTTGTCTGGTGGAGCGGCTCCAACACCAGTTCTCCCTCCACAAAAGCCAACGCAGGCAGGTGACTGTACTATAGGGAGGCTCTGAGTGCTCCCCAGGAAAACACCTTCCATGAGACATCTAAGGAACCCTGTGATCCCTGAACTTCCAATTAACATCTGGGATAAGATCTGGCTTACTTCTGTGTCGCCTCCTTCCAAGTATCTATTTACAGCATTAACTCTTTCAGGAGAAAATTTTCACCACTGACCCCTCAATTCAGCAGTGCCCACCAAAGTGAGGTTGCTTAAGGTTCAGCTAATGCTTCTTGGGTTTGCTTGGGTCATTTCTGATCAGTCACATGAAAGAGGCTTTGCAGAAACATACATCCTCCTTGGACAGAAAACAAAGAGCAGCATTCACATCCCTCACTTTGCAATCACAGAACAAGTTTCCATTAGCACAATACGGTAGAAGAAGAGTAGAATAGATGAGGGAAGCTGCAGAAAGCACCTGCCTGGAACATGCTTTCTTCGTCTTGTTCAACACAAGAGGTACCTCTCCTACACACTGCTCGGGTGAATTCTGCTAAATGTACAGTGAGGTGTATTGCCATATT
>NW_010394841.1:353426-362128 GCF_000710305.1 Buceros rhinoceros silvestris
ACACGACGCAATCGTCACATCTTATCTCTGACCCTCGTAACTAACCAAAAACTACTTCTAGCAAACAATCCTCTCCAAGTTGGCAAAATTACAGTTTCACCGTTCCAACTAATCAACCACGTTACCGTAATTACCCATGTCATGCAAACAGAGAACTGAATACACCCTGCCCTCAGCACTTCAAAAAGCCGGTGAACAAAAAGTGCTCCACAGGTGCCGCTGTGCCCTCTTGTGTTCTCCTCTGGGCCATCTCCTCTCCTGTCCTCTTGGTTTTCTTCACCACGCGCTATGGATCCACTTCTAATAAGAGCCAGGTGTTCGAGCCCCCAGGCTACAAAATAACTTTAATTATAATATTAATAGCATTCTGCTAAATCAGGAAAAAAACCCCAAATTGGTCAGTATTTGTGGTTCTATTTTTCAATGTCCTAGTGTTTGTTTTCTTTCCAATTTCATGTTTCTTACTGGCATGTGTAATGCCTAAGAGACATTCCAGAGGCCAGAACACAAGTGATCTGATCTTTGCATGATACTCGTAACTTTCCACAAAAAGAAATACCAGGAGGAGATCAGATCTACATTATACCAGCCCCAGAGGTATACCCTTGAGCCTTGACCTCCTTTGATGAAAAGCAGAAGAGCTCAGTGTTATTAGTATTTATTGTTATTACCTTAATTGCTACTATTATTAAGCAGCCCATGAAATGTATTAATATAAATAACACAAACAGACATTTGAAACACAAATTCAAGCACAAAGAAAAGACACCTCCTATTTACCAAATATTAAACCGAATTTATTTAATGCTTTCCATTAATAACACGCTGTATGAGTCAGTCAATAGCAAAGGTTAGGCTGAGCGTGCGCAGTATGGGAATGCCAGCTGCTCTCCTTGGAGGATACTTATTATTTAAAAGATTTTTAAAAGGGGGGCTCTGCTAAAAGAAAAACATTATATTAATTTTGTTTCTGCCAGTAACATTCGGATCAAGTCAGGGCAGTTCAAAAGTCGAAACTGTTAAGCTTTTGCCTGTTCATTTGCTGGTGGAAGGATCCCATCCTGTGACAGCGGGGAGAGGGAATCACAGGGTGACAACTCTGTTTCACAGCATCGAGGCTTGGGAAGACACTTTTTTTTCACATGGGGCTGGAAACAACTCCTCAAAAGCTTCTGCAGAAGCAGAATCAGTTCATCCCATGGGCCTCAGGCAGCTCTCCCGACTGTGCTCCCCCCAGCACAGCCCCCTCCCTGTGGGGTGCTGGGCAGGAATCCCCACTCTCTGCCATCTTCACCTGACACAAACATTCCCTTTGAGCGATGCTCGGCTCAACCTCTGCTTGCCATATCGTGACCCTTCTGCTGCTCCATCCCTCTCCCCAACAGCAAACCCTGGGTGTGCACCAAGCTCAGTCTTTCCGTTGGTGACACTCGATGCAGTGAGCCCAACTCATCCACTCCCAACTCTATTGACTCCTCGCAGCCCAGAGGAGTAAAACATGTTTTTGTCAGTAAACCCCACTCCTGTGACTCAGACACTGACACACAGAGCGCAGTTACCGTGTGTACAGTAACACGGTGCCATATTTAGAATTTCTAACCATAACCACACTTGCAAAAACTGCATTAGATCAGCAGCCAGTTTCCCGGACTCCCACTCCTTGTTTCTGACTTCAGGAATTCAGATTATTTGTCTTGTACCAAATAAAGTTGCTTAGGAGATAAAACAGTAAGAAGGAAAAACAGAGGGGCCTAACAACTTGTTTTTATCTGTTTCGGCTTGAAGAGATAACGCCTATAGTGGAAAAACAGCAGAGAGTATATATATAAAAAAAAGTTAGCAGATTGAACCCTACCATGAAAATAAATATTTCTCCTTGTTTTTTATTTTCTAAACTTTTAACGTTCTCCTTAGCAGCACATTCATAATTTGCAGAAGTGTGGGCCAAGCTTCGTTAACTACATTTGCCCCCATTAGGGCTGCCCGTGAATATCAGCACAGGCAAAGCAAGAAGAGCCAGAAGGAGGTGTTTGAGCGCAGCACTGTGGGACCAGTGCTGCTTCCTGCGGGTAGCCCTCCCGCGGGAACAGTGCAGCTGCCTTAGTTCAGGAGGGCTTTTTCCCTAAAGGGCAGGTTTGGGGCTGTGTAAAGCCCCCCTCACTCTTTTTTCTTTTTCTGTTTTTAAATAAGCCAAGCGTTGCTAGTAAGGTGAAGAAACGTGAGAGACGCACCAATCACACAGGATGTTTTGGGATTAGAGAGGATCAGAAGCTCATGCTTTCATTGCAAGAAAGACCGTTCAACCAGCCAAGATCAAAGATACCTGTCCTGGGAAAGGCAAGGCAGATAAACATCACACGTTAGAGAAGGTGACGAGCGCAGGAAGAGGAGATCCAGGACATATCAGATAACTCTGACCCAGGTCCCAAAACACCTAGAGCCTGGTAAGGAAAAAAAAGTCCCATACAGGTGTATTTATTATTTTGTCTACCCTTGTTTCTTTCCCATGCCATTTCAGAGAGAATCATTTATGTGCCACAGGCAGCACCTGCACACAGCTGCTCCCAGGGAATTCCACAGGGAACGCCTGTGGCGTTGGGAGCCTGAGGAAAAAGCAGGACGTCAAGTGCAAAAGGTCACGGCTGGCCCTGTGGTTTTAGGGCAGCTGCACCACAGAGCTTCGCTGCCTCGAATATGTGACAGACACTGAAGGACAAAGCAGACGAGGCTTGGCACAGCGGCTGGGAGGATGCCCAGCGTCTGGAGAGCCGGAACTGAAGCCTTCCCAGCGTCCACTCATTCGCCCACCTTCGTGGCCGGCTGGCCCGTCCCAGTCGCTGTGGTACTGGGTGACTTCTGCACAGCAGAAATGAATTTAACCCACTCTGAAGGCAAAATTGGGTTGGAAAACTGTTTCACACATTTTATTCTTTACTTCTTAGTCATTTGCTTACTGAATATACACTGTTTTGGTGATGATGGTTTGTTTTTTGAGGTTTTTTCTCCTTTTAATAGAACAAAAACAAAGGGCAACAGTAAAAATTATCATAAAAGGGAATTTCTGAAGAGCCCTCTTCTGTCAGTAGCACTAACATGTACTGAGCTGATTCCTCTTGATCCGTTCCTGGGCAGGGAAACAGTTGTGTCCAGTGATCCAGCATACAACTGAGACTAAAAAAAAAAAAGAAATCAGAACTGTGAAAATTAAGGCACTTTGTGATACTGCTGGTTTAGACTCCAGGAGGTCTCTTGGGTGGGATCCTTCTCCTTGGCATCCTCTTCTCCATCACAAAAGGCTCTGGATTGCTGTGGGTCCATCCGTGGCCTCTCTGGGGTGCTGGCTGGCACTGCTCTTGCTGTTTATGTTCTGGGAAGTCAGGCTTGGTCAAGCGGGATGAATCTCGTGTTCATTTTAAGAAAGTTTATATTTGACTCTGGTAGGGCTGGGAGGAGGTGACTGATAGGAAGAGGAGGGAAGGATCAGAGCTGCCCCCACACCACTACAAGCAGCCCCATTATCAAGGCAGCAAGAAGATGAAGCAAAGCACCAAAATCAAACACGCCTGTTGTTTTTTTTCTTCAAAGTGCAGAGATGACTCTAAGTCTAAATCCAGCTCTTACTCCATAGCTGACCTTGCATACCGTGAAAAAAATGTAAACTCAGTCCCCTACTTTTAAAGACCATCTTCTAAACTATGGCAAAACACTTCCTAACTTTGCAGCACATCCTGAATCATCTTACAGCAACGACCTGTATTTGCTGTCTACATCTTGGGGGTTTCAAAGTCTCATCAGCCACTGCTGTGCTGCAAGAGAAAGCAAGGGATGCTTTCTCCATGCAGTTATTGGCGCTGTTCTGCTGGGATGAGGCATGGGAGTGGAACTGGATAAAGAGCTGAACCAGCCTGCACTTTCACACACTGTTTCATGAAGCATGTCACATCTTTTTGGGTTGTATCCTACCAGCAGGATAACGAAAACAGTTGATTCTAAGCAGCGGCTCTGCATCTCTGCAGGGCAGGCACGACACTATTCCCTGCCCAGTAACTGTGCCGAGGGAGTGTAAGCAATCCTGCCTTGGCCGCGCGCAGAGGAAGCAGTAAATGGAGATGCTCTGTGCAGACTTTGCGTTCCCCCGTGCGGTGTAAACCAAAACCAGTTCCTGCAATTCTGTGCAATAATATAGAGAGCTTGCTGGCTACTTCTCCCATCCGTCTCCTGTGGGTATAGACTCCCGGCCTCTGAGGAAACCAAGAATGCCATCCTTCTAGATTTATAATCACAGGGATTTATAAAATACAGTGTTGTTGTTAGGTGCCTTGAAGTGAAAGGGGAAGATAAATAAATAAACTACACAGGCGTTGTCACTGGAAAATATAAAAAATTCTGATCTCAACCAACCAACCACATTTGCTACTCCGCATCCACAGTCAGGCTTGCTACACAAACTGTCACTGCCATCCCTTCTTTCTTTTCAATACTTCTTAGGGGCATCCATCTTCCTTAACACAGCGTCCCCGATTTCAAAAGCCAGACACAAATTAATTCCGGGAATCTTACGGTGGGGAGACATTAAAACCCATTTAGAGGTTTCTGTGGAAGCCTCTCTCCATGCTTATTTCAGTCGGCTCAGACTCGCAGTGCAGCACGCTGGAGCCAGCCTGGAGGAGCGGGAGGTTATAGGTCTGCGGCAGACTGCAGGGACACGCTGGCTTGGGCTTATGCAGTCACCGAGGGGTTTGTTTTCTGTGGTAGGGTGTTGATGGTGGGTCCATGGGTGGAGGGGACTGGGCAGAGCTTTGTTTTAGAGAACTAAATTAAATATTTCTTCTATTTTCTTTTTAACTCCTTCATTCTTAGTTAAGGCACTAAAACTCATAGGTTTTGTTTCCAGAGACCAGCTGCCTTCAAGATTTCCTCTACAGCTCTCTTAGGCTAGGAAAAATAAGGGTGGGAAAAAGGGAGAGAGAGCTAAAGCATAGTATTCAGAAGAAAAGTGTCTAACACACCTCCTGGGGTCTGAAGGAGGAGGATTCCTAGAGGTTTGGGGGTTTAAACCACCCCTCTGGGTTAGGTGTTAAGTAGCATCTCTCCTTCCCACATGGAAACGTTTACACTGCTCAGTGTCTCGCTTGTTCTGTTTTCTAAAAGTTGTAGTAAGAAGTGCCAAGAGCTGAGAGGACGGGGCCAGGAGCTGCCTCCTGACTCACCTGGCTCGCAGACGGCAGGGTCCATGGGTTACACGTCAGCTGCACAGCGGTCGCCCTGTTGCACTCTTAGCCACTGGCATGGAGCATTACAGCACATTTTCTTTTCTCTAGCTCATAAAAATAATGTTTTTTGTCAATAACCCCTCCTATTTTTATATTAATTTTGCAGCGATTTTTTTTTCCGGGTATTGTCGAATCTTGCTTCAGACAATCCACGGGTAAAACAAACATTTCCTGAAGATACATTTCCTTCCTTTGTGCCGCAGAAGAGGAAGAACACCTTGTCCTAAGCGGATGTGCTGAAAGGTTTGGGTTGTTTCGGAGAATTGACCATCATCTGGAGCTAAGCTCACACCTTAGCTTGTGACCTGCCTCCTATTTTTGAGAGCAGCGAAGAGCACTCTGTGTCGTATCCACCCTGCGAGGACTGGAGCGGTCCATACCCAACATCTGCCTCCAAACCCCTGCGTGCGCAGCCTGCTCTGCCTGGATCCACACCCACTTCTGCAGCTGAAGGCAGTGAACATCTCCCACCTTCAGCAAAGGCCAAACTCAGCCCTGCTTACTCCCCTGGTCACTGGGATATGTTTGCTCCGGCCACTGAGACTGTGGTTACGTGGGTTACTTTTACCTTTGAGATCTTCAAGCCAAAGCCAGCTGGCACTTAAGGAAAATTACTGGTGATAAGAAGATAAAGATAGGAGTTGCTGTATTGCAGCTGACATCCTCCTCACACCAACAGCCAGCATTTTGGAAGAAGGTATTCAAGAGTGGTGAGAAACAAGGACAGAGCTTTTCCAGTCATCTGGGGCAGCCAGCCTAACCACAGAGACACCGAGGAAAAAACGGAAAAGGACCAGCTACGTTCTGAAGGGGCTTGTTCTTACCAGCATGTCCACAGCCCATAGTTTCTGCATCGCGTAGGTTTGCAAAATGAGTTTGCAAAGCCAGTACGACATGCTGCTATTTTCAGTACGGACAACAGCAGCATAGCCATTTTTCATGAGTAGAGATGGACAAAAGAGTATTATTAGGAACATCTTGAGTGCTAGGGTTCAGACAGTTCATTGAGTAGTTTTTAAAGTTCTGTTTAAGTTTTTCTTCTGGTTGGTCAAAGGCCAAGACTTGTTCTGGCCTGTTATATGGACCTGTAGCTTGCACAACTCCAACGAGCTTTCAAACTATACCATGAGACCAAAGAGAGGTAGGAACTATCTTGTGACACGCTTGGGGCTAAATGTTTTTTGGCCATAATAGACAGGAGCTACTGTTAGAAAACTGCCTTACAGGCAAGGTCTATAAACACTTGAAAAGACAGGCTGAAAAGCAGCATTTCAGGGAACAGAAACTAAATGCAAAGGAATGAAACTAAATTCCTTGAAAGATCTATAAGAAAAAAACACAACAGACACATTAATTATTTAGGCAAACTCAGATGTCCATTAATGGCTACTTAGACGGCGTTTTGGCAGGATATCCTATCCACTGTATCACTCTCGTATCCCTGAAACTGCACATTTCGCCTGGGTAGGGTTGTGAGCCCTTTCTCTTGCTCCTGTCACCGAGGGTGAGGCTCTGCAGTTCTCTGGCGCACAGGAGTGGCCTCTATTACCATACCCGCTCCCAAAGCCACCACCCAAAAAGCCTCCCATGAACAGCACAATGCAGCCATCAGCCCTAGGCAGAAAGAAGCTGGAACAGATGATTTTTTTTTTTCAGCTAGAAATCAGTGACACCTCATTTTACTAAAACATGGATCAGATCCTCATCTCCATCAGCCAGCAAAGCTTTGTAACGTTACTGAGAATCTGGCCAATAAAAATAGAAGGCTTGGAGAAGTCATATTTGGTGCTCTTGGGTGCCGCCTGCAGGCTTTGAAACCGCAGTTTACTAATAACTGTTCCAAAACAACACCGAACATAAACATTTGCGGACTAAAAAGGGGACTCATTACACTAAAATTCCCAGAGAAACCAAGGAATCAAAATACGAGCTTTCGCTGATTCCGTTTTGAGTAAATAGTAGCTGAAATGTGTAGATTTTTCTCACAATGAGTTTTCATGATGATTTAAATCCACAAGGTAAAATTTAATAAACAAGCCAGAGGGCCATAAACTCACACAGGTCGACCAGGGAGGAAACGTACAGGAATTTTCCCAGATGTTGCTCTCTCTAACACAACACAGTGCTTTGACGAGGCCTCACACACTTCCAGCCACATAAATGCCTTTGAGGATCCTCATTCCCGCCCCGAAAGGTAGACCACATATGGAGATTTACAAAGTTGCTGCTATTTTCAAGCTCTTTTTTCCCTTCCCTTCCCCTCCCCACCCCCATCCCCATCTTTCTAACACTTTGTGTTTCTGGACTGTAAAAGTCCAGAGGCTCTGGCTTTGGTGTCCACCATCCACCTCACCAAAGGTGTGATAACAGAGCAGGACGGCAAAGTGCCATCTGGAAGCAGGAGCAAACTCCTGTTGGAGCTACCTGCCCACGGCAAACGGCTCTCCTGGAGGTCTGACATTATCTGTGCCCTCCTTAACCTCTTTGTTCTCTGAAATTTTCATGAGACCTTGAAACGGTTTCCCAAAAGGCTCTGCATTTGTTCTGGCAGCCATCCATATTTTGCTTCCTTGCAGTCCTCTGGGTGTGAGGCTGCTGCTGTCTCCCCTTCTGTTCCTGGTCCCACCACTTCCTCCCCACGTCCCGTGCTTGAAGTACAACTCAACTCATAATGACCCAGTTAGAAAAACACAGGTTATTTGTTTACGGAGCACATTACACACTCAAAGACACAGTCAAAAACAGCTTAAAGGGGATGTGGGGGCCTCCTAGGTTAAGTAAAAGTCATTTCTGATACGCAGCTCGCTTGGACAGCCTGAGCCATGCTGCGGACGTGGGATTTGCCCTGTGCACACCCGTGCATGAGGCTGGAGGGAAAAGCAGCACCTTCCATGCCCCAACTGCACCCTGATGCAGGGACACCCCCTGGGGAGGGAAGAGGGGGTGGGGAGGGCGGCCGAGTCCTCTGCAGAGGCGTATGATCCATTTCTGGATCTGAAGGAGGTGATAAGTGCAAGGTTAAACAGAATGGAGGAGGAGTTAAAAACAATTCCGACAATGGAAAAATGAACTTACCTTTTCCAGTGTACTCAGACCTGGTGTTGGAGCCTGGCTCTATTGACCTGTGACATCGATGGCCATTAAAATTTAGCTTTCAAAGTCCCGTTTTCCTCATAAAGGAGAAGGTTGTTCTATCTCCTCTCCCTGGGAATGCACACTTGTTTCTATAGAGAACAGTAGACAGTCTTTCAAAGTATTTCCAAAATGTCTTTCATGTTTTTGCCAACTTGATTAAAACTGAAAACATTGATTTGATCTTAAAACCAACAGAATCATAATAAAAGTCTAAAAGTTACTGGTTTACTGCAGTTTGTAATTATTTATTTCTTGTGTAAGTATAGAAGAAAAAGGAAAGGAACAAAAGGAGGG
>NW_010394841.1:362277-365345 GCF_000710305.1 Buceros rhinoceros silvestris
AAATACAGACCTGATGTCTGTAAAAAGACTCTATTCATTTGAAATCTTTCACTTCCCCACCTCCACCCCCACAAAAGTGAAGCCTTTCACCAATCCCAGAATTTTTCATGGAAATTGCTGTATTGTCCACACAACTACATCCAGCTTAAAAAAAAGTACTTCAAGAATACATTTTAACCACTGTTCATTAAATACAGTCTTTTCCCCTTTACAATGATTTCTCTTATATGTCAAGTCTCCTCCAGAATCACAGAATCGCTTTCTTTGGAAGAGACCTTCAAGATCATCAAGTCGAACCGTTCCCCCAGCACTGCCAGCTCACTACTGACCCCCGTCCCTCAGCACCACATCGACACGGCTGTGGAACCCCTCCAGGGATGGGGATGCCACCTCTGACTGCCCTGGGCAGCCTGGCACAGGGCTGGACAACCCTTTCAATGAAGAAATCTTTCCTGATGTCCAACCTAAACCTCCCCTGGAACAACCAGAGGCCATTTCCTCTTCTCCTGTTGCTTGTTACTTGGGAGAAGTAACAAGGAGTTCAAGGCCCTTTTCACTGAGAAAGAAAGAAAGGGGACGAGACAGAGGGAGAGTGAGTGCTGGGGGGGTGGGATGCAAACAGGAGTCAGGAACAGCCCTGACACAGCAGAATTGGTAACAGTTGAGCGTCCTGTTGAAAATCTCCAGTGGGAGCCGCAGCAATCCATCAGTGTCCCGAACGACTGGTCACTTGAGGTTTATACGGCACCACACGCCCCATCCATTAGCGAGCGAGGGAGCCAGCTGGCAGCACAGCTGACACTGCAGCGCTCGGCACCGCGACCGCGCACGAAGCAAACACAGCCCCCCGCGCTTCACGTGGCCACGGCTTGCGGGGGTGGGGGACGGCTGCATACATGGATCACCACGGGGGCGGGGGGGAAGAGGTAAGAGATGGCTGTCTGGCTATTGTCAATTAGTTTTTAAATTTTAATAGGGGCCTGAGTGAAATTGTGTTTCTGGTTTAGACTGAGGCCTCTCTCTCTGAGGCTGCTTCTTCCCCTAGAACGCAAAACACCAGCCTAACCTTTCTAAAACATTACTGCTCTTCTTATTAAGAGACTTTTCTTCTGAAGGTGGAAGATCTAGATCTAACAGGGAGGTGGGGAAAGCACTGTGATTGCTTTTTTTCTCTTATAGGTAACCTGAAACCTGAGTCTTAACATCTGTGTGAGAACATGTGGTGGCAAAGAACAAGGATTAAAACCCACATCTTCATGGAGTGCTTTTTCATCCAGAGGATCCCAGTGTTCTCGATACCACCAGTAACACTAATTTCACTGGAGAGCTATGAGCACATAGTGAGTAAAGGATAGCTGAGACACCAAGGAAACAAGGTCTGAGGGACCCAGCAATGTCAAGAACTTCACCAACTTCACCAGTGACGCTCACAAAAAAATACACAAGAAATTCAGAAGTAAAAGCTCCCATGCTGCTGCTACCCTGAGCAATGCAACGACAGCCAACAGAAGATAAGAATAAGGCAATTAACAGACACCTCACCCACTTCTGAAGCACAGGCATCGATCGAGTGGTGCCTGGGAGGCAGTCGGATAGCATCACTGTGTGACAGGCTTCAGGAAATGAAGTGCCGTATCTGTGTGAAACTAAAGGCGATATTTTGAACAGGAAGTTGGTTAGAAATCGGAGCAGCAGAATAAATACAACAGCAATGAGAAGGAAAACAAAACCATAGTGTGCTTTTCAACTATCTAAAAAAATAATACCAGCATTTAGAGCAAAATGGGGGAGAATTAACTTTCTTATGTATACAGCTTTTTTACAATTGCTTCCCTACTTACACAGGTACAATAATAGCCCAACAAAGTGGAGTAAACAGTCAAGCGTATCTCGTTAGAGCCATTCTCGCACTGCACTCGAGTACAGCGTATCTCTGTGGATAAGCACAGACCGTCTGGTGCTGACTCCAACCAGTCTCAAGCCCTGCTGCGGTATTACCACAGCATCTTCCCTGAACTGCTAAGCCCACAGCCCTCAAAAAGGCCCGTTAGCACAGTACCAGGGTACAGACTATACGGCACCTAGACCATAGCTGGTCTGCACCAAACCCAACTCAGCCCACCAGCAGAGCAGACAGGGCTGTACCCATCCAGCTGCACTCGTCTGGAGAATCAAACAACACTGGCGTCTTTTCAGGCTGCCCATAAAGGACATGTTGCTTTCCAAAGGGATTTCTATCCACAGCTCTGACAAGATCACAGAATGGTTTGGGTTGGAAAGGATCTTAAAGATCCTCTTGTTCCAACCCCTGGGACACCTTCCACAAGGCCAGCTTGCCTCTCTGCACAACCTGTTCCAGTGCCTCACCGCCCTCACGGTGAAGAATTTCTTCTTCACACCTGATCTAAATCTTCCTCAGTTGAAACCGCTACCCCTCATCCTGTCTCTACACTCCCTGATGAAGAGTCCCTCCCCATCTGTCCTGTAGGACCCCTTTAAGCACTGGAAGGTTGCTGTAAGGCCTCCCCAGTACGGTATACGGCCGGAGTCTCACAGCAGTGCAGCCCCCAGCCTTCCGCAGACTCCAGCTCTAGCCTCTCTCTATGTGCCCAGACACGTTCCTTTGATGTCGGTGGCAAATCTCCCCTTTGCCTCAGCTTGCTATGGATTTGGTCAAGCCTGGGCTTGTTTCTTTTGACCCCTGGGACACCTTCCACAAGGCCAGCTTGCCTCTCTGCACAACCTGTTCCAGTGCCTCACCGCCCTCACGGTGAAGAATTTCTTCTTCACACCTGATCTAAATCTTCCTCAGTTGAAACTGTTACCCCTCATCCTGTCTCTACACTCCCTGATGAAGAGTCCCTCCCCATCTGTCCTGTAGGACCCCTTTAAGCACTGGAAGGTTGCTGTAAGGCCTCCCCAGTACGGTATACGGCCGGAGTCTCACAGCAGTGCAGCCCCCAGCCTTCCGCAGACTCCAGCTCTAGCCTCTCTCTATGTGCCCAGACACGTTCCTTTGATGTCGGTGGCAAATCTCCCCTTTGCCTCAGCTTGCTATGGATTTGGTC
>NW_010394841.1:365430-384724 GCF_000710305.1 Buceros rhinoceros silvestris
GGGGGAGAAGGATAAAATCTATTTCCCAGTCCCTAATTTCTTATAAATGCCAGATTATCCTCAGGCAATGCAACCCCAAGTACTCCATTCTGACCAGTCTCACTCCTTCAGCCACTTGGTTTTATTGTCTGGAGTTTGTATCCTGGAGTCCCAGCAGCAGCAGCAAAAAACCAGCTGCCAACATCCTGGGAATATCTGCCTTGGAATCTCAACTACTGTGTGAAGTTGCTGCTCTCCAGTTTGAGATTTGTGTTTGCAAAGGAAATCTGTCCAACACCAACATTGAGAGAGGAAAAAAAAAGGAGGAAAAAGGGCTTTATATAACAGAATTAAGAGAGCTGTTGCAATAGTAACGTGAAGTTAACAGGCAACTTTTCCTCCTCCTTCTCTGCTCCCACCCCAACCTCCTCCTCTAACAGCAGTTTCATTTGTTTTTGTTTCCAAGCTTCTTTTACTGGCCACTCATACAGCCCCGCTCCCTTTGTCTAATTTGGATCTCGAACTTCCATGCAACCGACTCTTGCTGAAACTGTAAATCTTTTTACGGCCCTGCTGCCTCTGAACTGTAAAAGCAGTGCCACTGTAAGCTGCCTAAATGGGTCGTAAATCCACTTAGTGTACTGAATGAGGAAAAAAGTTTTTAAGGGAAAGAATGAAAAAAAGGCAACTAAGGTGGCTGGAAGAACACAGGGGAAAAAACCCAAGAATGTATTTGCTAAATGGAACCAAAACAACAGGAGTCAAAGGGAAAATATGAATGCTGGGAGGGCAGGGGGTGGAAAGGATGAAATGATGCATCTTGGTAGTAAAAACAAACGGCTTCTGACAGGCTGCTCACTTTATTAATGCTCAATGATTTACCAGAGGATGTTGGTTGCCCTCCGCTCCTGTTGGCATCGGCAGGACCTGGTAGCACCAGGAGAGCCTGTGAGACTGCCAGCAGCTACTAGACTCTTTTTCCACTGGGTGGTCCAGGGACTGGTACCTGGGACTAACTCTAGTTTTTCTGTACAGCCCGACTGGCGGGTTTAATCGTGGCTCCACGCCTCAGTTTACTCATCTCTCAGTAGGACATAAAGATATTCCCCTTATTTATAAAACGTTTTGCGAGCTGCTTAAAAGTCACCAGGGAAGGGGCAGAACTGATTCTGGTGGCAGTCAATAGCAACAGTTTAATTTGTTTCTGTAGAAGTGGGGCTAGCCCAAAACGCACAACTTTTGTCTATGTAATTTATTGCATTTATCTCCATGGTATCTGAGCTCTGAGAGCAGTATCCAAATTCCACTGAATTCACTGAGTGTCTTTCCACTGCTTTCAGTAAGTTTTGGATTTGACCCCAAAGTCACAAAAAAACCTGAGGAATATGTCAAAAGAATGTAAGTGGGTGTGAGTTGAAACTGAGGAGTTTGGAGACTGGAGTATGCAGAACGGTAGCTATTTAAAGACCGAGTTTGCTACCAAGTGTTCCCTTTTAATAGGGTTATATAAATACATTCCCGTCTCAATATATATGGAAAAACAGGCAGTGAGGTGAGACTCTACTGCTTTATTTCTTATGGGAAATATTGTGCATAGCTAAACCACCTCTTCCCCTTTCCTCACCCACCACCCACAGTCCCTGGAAGCCTTCAGCAGCTGGGTACGGTGTGAAGAGGCACATCCGGGAGCACCGGGAGAGTTAAAAAGTTCACAGCCCTGCCTTTATAATAAAGCCCCTGTTTTCATTGCGTTCTCACTTCACCTTAAAGACTTGATCTGAGTTTTGGCACTCAACATGTCAGAATGGGAGGGGAGACTAGTTATTCCTTTTTATTATTATTACTACTTTATTGCTCTGCTCCTTTACAAGGAAAAGAGGAGGAAAAAAACCCCAAGTGTTCTAGCTTGGCTCCCTGCAAAGACCAAATGAGTTTCAGTAAAGCTCCCTCAGGCCAGGTGTGTCCCTGACAAAGTCACTCCAGAGTGGGCACGAACTGCCACCTCAATGCCCGTCCTCAGGAAACAAAGCCAGTGGCCAAAGAGGGCTGAGAGGTGAACCCCTCTCTTTTCTCACCAGTGCGCTGCACTGACCGATAGTTCGGGTCAGCAGATGTGCATACTGCAACTTAAAAGAACGCTATTGAAATGATGGAAATCTCTGCCTATGAAAAGCGGGCTCTGACCTGGATACTAGTTATGTTTTAAAGGAAATCCATCTGGTATTTTAGTGCTTATTTTCTCCATGCACTTTGTGTATAAGAACAACACAAGGGCTGGAATATTCATATTGGGAGGCTTCCAAAAAGCTGTTTACACTCTGTCACGTCAATAAGCTACACAGATTTTTGCAATATTATTTCAATTATGGGTAACAATTGGAATACACATTTTTAAGAAAATCTCCCTAAAAACACTGGCATGAATCCCTGGAGCTGGCAAACCCCTACGAACTCCACCAAACTCCGCAAAGCTCATACACCCAAAAAGCAGCTAAGTCTTCAGTATCTGCAAAGTTTAGCTGCAGTGAAGCTTATTTTTGCCATCAGCAGAGCTAGAGCAATCTGCCTGCACTGAGGATTGAACCCAGTCTGCGTGTACGTGCTGGAGAGTAGGGCACAAATGTCACAGGGGGCAGGACAGTACAATGATGGGGGAATTCTCTGGCCAAGTGAGAACCAGCTCCGAGATGAGGAGAGTGTCCATGTATTAACACCACCAGCCCTGAGCTGGATCGGGCCTGTCTGCGTGCAAATACATTATAGAGAACACATTTCAAAAGGAAAACTATATAAAATCTGTCAGAAGTGGGTGCCAGTCTTTAAAGACCTTGGGAACCCAACAACAGACTTACAACAAAATCACATACAGCTGGAGCGGCTTGATTACGAGGCAACCTCTCCTTCATTGCCAATTCTAGTGATTTTATTAATTCTAGTGAATGTATCACAGGTCTCCAGATGACTGATGCTTTCATTATAGCCCTGGCCACAGCCATTAGGTGATTGTTACGAATTTAAACTTCCATTTTTAAAGTTTTAGCTGCCACCATTCAAAGAAATGGTATTAAAAATAAACTGTAAAAACTTGTAAGTAAGAAACAGGAAAGAAAAGTAAGGTAAACCCTGTAGAAACGCAGAAGACAAATTAGAGAAGATTATTATAGTAATTATTTTTAATCTATCTTGAATTTTCAGGGATCACGTTTGACAGCTAGAGTAGACGTTACTGACTAGCTGACAACAGCACAGTTACCTTGAATGAAAGCCGTGTAACAGAATTTGGCTGTAATCTACATTTGTTTAAATTTGTGCAACCCCTAGTACACAACTAGGAAACAGTCACAGATTTAATTTACATTTCACTTCTGATGCTCCCTGTATATTGTGGGGGATATGAATTTGGCAAGAAGTTTGCATTTATTAGCACATATAACTTTACCAGGAATGTTTGGTCTTGCTGTTAAAGCCCAGATCTAGAAGACAGGAAGATGTCAGATGCTGAGTGTCATTCCCAAAAGCAAGCTTTGAAGCCATGTTTTTCTGTTGAAATACTTCACAAGTAAATAAACTGTACCCAAAAAGTTGAGAAAACAGAGACAAGACATATCCTGAAATATTCTTTTTAAAAGCCTATTTCATTATTTCTAAGATTTGGAAAACCTGACTCATGATTTCTAGATACCTGGAATTGGAAATACTTCCGCTAACTGCTCATCGTTGTTTCACACAGCATCGCCCAGATCCAAGGACAGAGTTCTGTCTCCCTAACTCAGTCTATGAGAGTAGATTTATTGAAATAACTTGCAGAGTCATATTTAGCAGCTTAGATTCAATAGTAGATGTTGGGGTTTGGCCTCCTACCCTACCCAGCTGTGAAGTGGAAGAAGTAGCATTGCTAAGCTGCTAACAAAGGAGTAGTTAATGTAACGGAGTCCAGCGCATCACGACACCACACACTGGGAAAGCTGGTATGGACTCACCTTAGGACAGCTTATGCGCATGAAGAGCAAAATGTGGTGCAGAGGTACCTTGGACCAAATCAGGGTGGAGAAGCACTACGTGGACTCTTACACTCACGAGCTGGGTCCACTGCAGATCACTTGGGTGAGTCACTGCTGCGTGTCACAGTCCCGTGCGGAAATAACTGCAGTAACATCACACTGGAGAGAAGAAAACTGCAAAAGACATTGAAAATATTTCAAAATCTGGTTTTTAAAAGGTATTCAGAATTGTTACAGTTCAGAAAAGCCCTTTTTTTTCTTTCCTTAAGCAGGTGGAAAAGCACCTTAAGGTGACACGGATGGAAATTTGTGCCTAGCTCTGATCCGCTTCATTATAACTGTTTGCTTTGCTTTATTCCCGTTACCAACGTTTAGGATGAGAACAACTTATTCTGGGGTCAGTCTCAGCTTCCTTGTTCATGTCAGTTTATCTTGGATCAGATTCCTAAATTCACATACGCAAACTCAAACAATTATTTGCATCCATGCATAACCTACTCATGCTATTAAGAAGAAAAAGCCTCCCCTCAGCTTGAGGAAAACCTGCTGTCGACAAACTCCTCCTCTGAACCGTAACCTTCGACTTGTCCTGTGGGGGAGAAGGGAGGAACGCAATCAGGTGCAGAATAGCAATACGTCCCTCTGGGGTGACAGACATCCAATTTCCAAGCAGCCATTAAAAGGTCCATACGAAATTTCAGGCTTAATGTGAAACAAGAATCAGGAAAACCCAGCAGTGAGTGTCATCTCTGCCTGTGACCAATTCCCAAGCAGCCATTAAAAGGTCCATACGAAATTTCAGGCTTAATGTGAAACAAGAATCAGGAAAACCCAGCAGTGAGTGTCATCTCTGCCTGTGAGCTCCGGCCAGTGTCAGAGTCTCTCCAAGTGCTCTTTGCCGCAGAGTGAGCTGTGGGGACATTCAGCACATTTGGGGTGCTCTCAGACTTTGTTATTATTAACTAAAAGACTGGCTGCTTGGTCTGTTGGAGGAGGGTACGGCTTTGAGACAGATTGGAAATAATCTGAAAACATGAGGGTCAGGCAGTGGAACATTTCCAAGAGTGTATGAAACATTAAGGAAGTGAATGGAAAACATTTATTTCTCCACTTCGTATTTCACGGCAAACTTTGATTTCTCAAGTTTATCTTCATATCCCCCTTATAACTAATATAACACTAATTGTGGTTTCCTCCATTTTTTTCTGCAGATCAAATCTAGAGTCTCCCCACTCATATCAAAAAGTTGTTTTCCACCCCTCTGGCATCAGCTCAGCGTGCAATACCAGAGACACTGCCGGGCTACACAGAACTGCTGCAGCCCACCGACCTCTGGAAACGGAGATGAAAGGAGGCTCAGTTATGTGCAGCACACTGGTAAGATTTTGGCCCCCATTTCAGCATGACCCAATAGGTTTAAATCGCTTCATTTCTCAGCCAGCCAAGAGCTAATGGGTGGTGGCTGGGATGTGGCTGTTCTCTGGAAATCACTCTTGATGGATTTAGCTTCTCCTCGGTAGTGTATGGGCTCAGTATACGGCTTGGGCACATAAATTACATAGAAAACACCCTTCCTGGTTGTGTACAGGTTGTTACTCCATCAGAGGAGAAGCTTTTATTGAGTATGAGCGGTAAGTGTATACAGAATAGAAACAATTGGCTTTAGTTGTTCAACAAAAATAAACTCACATTTCAAAATAATAACTCTGAGTTAGAATAAAGTAGAACCAAGTAATTTTGATCATTTTTTTAGTCAAAGGAACAAACAGAAAATCATGCTGCTGGCTATACAAATATCTTTAGAGGTTTTTTGTTTGTTTTTTGAAAACTAATAAGAGCTGTGAAATGAAAAAAAACCTCAGTTCTCATTAACAAGATTTCAACAGTTTGGGTTTTGCTTTTGCCTTTTTGAAAGAACATACAAAGATGTTTCATTTTGACATGTTTACAGAAAAAAATTTTCTACCAGCACTGCTACATTGTTACTTCTGGGGGATGAGCAACAAGATACTGGAGAATTATTCCTCAGAATCGTTTGGGTGACTTACACACTTACTCACAAGGAACTTACGCTTCCTTGTGGTTGGAACGAGGACCTTCTTTCAGGCTCTAGGTTTCAGGCTCTCAGTTTCTACCCACAGGTGGATGCAGAACTGAGAACAGTCACTAGAACCCAGATTAAAGACAACAGAGGTTAAAACCAGGGAACAAAGCTTTGAGACAAGGGGTGGTTTCGACTCAGGTTTGTGCAGTACACGGCAGTGGGGTCCTGACTCCAGACTGCATCTCCCGAGGGACACAGCCCTGACAATTGCATGGATACACACCAGCAGGAACTGATCAAGGACCAGGGCCTCGGGGAGAGCCAGGCTTTCGCTGGAAGAGGAGGGCTGCGAGAAGCAAAGGGAGGAAGAGATTTTGCAGGCCTATGCTTAATACTAACCAAGATTAGGTCTTAGATCAGGTAAATTTGAATACCCCTGGTCCACTTACCTCTAACTATATCCCTCAGTTATTTTCCATCTTTAAGCTCAAAACATATCCAGGTGGGAAGACTTCTTTTTCTCCTTACTTAAGGCAGCTCCCGCCCATGATAAGTTCATGACATTCGGATCTATTTGAACATCTTACGGTTCCTTCAGTTCTGAACTGAAATCTGCGGAGCATGTCTGGTTACTGTAAGGTAAATAGGGCGTAACTGCTGCCTGCAGAAACTCTGGAGAAAGTTACCATCACAATATTCCTCATTCCTGATAATTAATAGCAAAACTCCAGCGCTCTTATCAGTATGGTGAAAGAAAGGAAATTTATATAGTTTAACCATAATATATTAGTTGTTCAATGCAGTATGAAATGCAGCAGCAGAAAGATTGACCTAGTAAACCACCGCCAGAAATCCCTACCAATATCGCAGGATCCCAATCAACAGCTCCGCGATTTCCCCAACCAAAGCCATGCACTCAGCAAAGCACGCGTGCCATAAATCTCAGAGCATTACCAGCTTTCAGCGAAAACTGGTAACATTACGGCTGGGGGATGATGTATGGGGATGTCACCAGCCCCCTCTTTGCACGCACATACCCCTTTCCCCTAGTGCAGGCGGTTTTTATTGGCTTCGGTGACTCAGCCGTTAAACATCTCGGAGCCATCAGGCGCAGTGACAGCAGGCCAGCAGCGGCTTTCCCCCTCAGCTGCCTGCGAGCGGTCAGCAGCCGATGTTTATCGGAGAGGGGAGCTGGGCATAATTAATGGGACCACTGAATGGGTTATGCCTCTCTGATTTCAATTAACCTCTGAACTTTGTAGTGACAAGATCTTACGGTTACCGACTAACTTCAGCAAAACCCAGATGCTGTAACTGGTTAACCCACGGTCTCAGATAGTCTCGTTGGGGTTTGACGATAGCCCTTTTCCCAATCACTTAACGCTCACCGAGAAAAAAAGGAATAACATTTTAGACCTCTTTAATATCATTATCATGTTGGAATTGGGGTGTGATTCTTGTATCAGAGCTGGGGGCTCATTTTGTTCCCTTTTCAAATGAACTGCAGAATTCATTAATGGGAGGAAAATTAAGTCTCGTTTGAGAAATATGTGGATGACATTAAGGACACAGGCATTCAAAGCCTGCAAAACAAATTAGCGTATACAGACAGATAAATAATCAAAAAAAATCTTTGTTCAAGAAAGACTGAGATAAGCTCAGAGCCAACATCAGAGAATAAACCAATCTAGCTATGTTAAGAATAGAGCTTTCCATGACTTACTCACGTATTTTAAAGAGAGTACTTTTTAAAAAATCAGCACAGAATTTTAGAGATCCAATACAAGAGGTTCTTTTAAAATCCTACATGAATTACAAAGATTTCGAGCTTGCAATAAAGCTACAATGGAAAATTAAAATTGATCAAAAGAATGCAAATTTTTTAATTGAAAACATCTTTTGAATTATTCTACCTTTTTAATTCAGAAACTAAAGGGAGAAATCCTGGCTTTGTTAGCCTTTGTTTTCAGTACAATTCTGTCACTTAAGATGTTGGCCAGCTCTGGTTAGAGGAAATAGATTTAATTCTGCTATCATTTATAGGGCCATAATGGCTAAAGAAGATAAACCGTTATCACTTTGTGTATTGGCTTAAACGAATTTGTTCCTAATCTTTAAGCAGCTATAAATGAGAGCCAAACCTGAATTTATGAGAGTAGACCATTTGTGAGAGAAGTCCATTTTCATGCAGCTGCAATTACAGCACCAGGTATGAGAGACACTGAAGGGTGTTGAAGCAAAACCAAAGGCTAGGGTGCAAAAAATATTATAAATATCAGAAAATGTGACCAGATTTGTAACATTTTAAACAGATGTGTTATCCTATAACCAATTTCAAGACAATTTGAAGACAAAACCAGTGTTGATGATATGAATAAAACCTCTCCTTACAAATACTTTAACAAAAACAGTTAAAAAAGAAAAAAATATGAAGAAAGATTCTAGCCACTTCTTGTAATGTTACATCTCACAATCTAGGATGTGAGATATTTTCAATATTTAAGACATATCCGTGGATGCATTTAACAGACACTTGAAGGTGCCCACGTTACAGCAGACTGCAGGAATGTCCTTCAATTTCTGAAGCTTTACTAGCCCTACCTAGTAGAGTCTCATGTCCCAATGATAGAAGCAGCTGGCTCTTCTCCCCTAATCAATAATATTCAGCAAAAGTCCCTTCTTCCAGCAGTAGCATAAATTATCAGATATATGCAAATAGACTTGCTAATGTTAATTGCCAGGGCTGATTGGTGATTAATTTTTTGATTATGATCAATCATTCTGCAGGAATCTTAATAAGACATTCAAGGTAATCTGCAAATTGATAATAATTAGGGATCCCAACCAGTAATGCGTCCACCGCCAACTATGAAACACCCTGCGACTGAGCGCGTTCCTGTGCACAAAGTTCCCCCTTTTGAAGAAGGGAAAAGGGAACGATCCAAGCCTCCGGAGCCTGATGGGACCATGATATTGCACAGAAAAAGAAGTTCCTTTTTTGCCATTTTAATGGTAAGATGGGTTATGGATCCTCCAACACAACCAGCCACCTTCTTTGTGTCCCTCATACGGCAGGAAATGAAAAGGGAGTTCTATTTACATGACAATACTCTGGACATATTACCTCAACTCTCAGCCTTCCAACCCAGGGAAAGGAGCATTCGCAGGAACCCAGGGCAACCAACCTCCGCCAAGCCAGGGAGCATCTCAGAGCAGTCCTGCCAGACCTGCAGGGAACACAGTCAACGGCAAAATACAGTGAGAGCTTCAGGCCACATAAACATAAAAAGGGCAAAACAGGAGGTTTGTGCGATGCTTTTTTTTTTCCAGTGCAGACCAGGCATTACCCTTCTAGCTGTAAGTTAGAAGAGAAATGCTTTGCCTGTGTGACACTTGTTTGCATACTTCAGGGTGAAAGTTCAGATGCTGGTGTAAATACAGCAGCTCAAAATGTAACCTGATTTATAGTATTTTCTTTAAAAATGAATTCTCTGGCAAACATAAATATCCTTATACAACATTTCAAACCCAAACACTAATTACCGCTGCGTACGTATCAGGAAGTACAAGTGACTGGGAGAGGACGGGAAGTTTTCCAAAGCCTTTCAGACCCCCCTCCCCAAACACCGCGACCCACTGGGGTCGCGTGAGGAGTTCGTCAGCTTCTGGGCTCAGGCAGCTCTGCTTGCACTGGCTGGTGTGGCATCTCCTGCTCATGTGCTGGGCCTTGCAGAGCAAGGGTTCGACTTTGCTCGACGTTCAGAATGGCCGGACAGATCCTGACACCTGCTCAGACCAGCTAAACAGCCATTATCTGCTGTCAAAAATGAGTGATGCGCAGAGAGCGAGGAATGTAGAAGAGAGTTAAATCAAGAGCGCATTGTATCCCACTACTGGCCTGTCACGTTCGACTAATATCCAAGCTTTTGAAATTCCTGACTTCAATGTCTAATTCCGATTTGCACAAAATATTCCTTTTTACATGTCAAGAATGGCGTAAAGGGGTTCGAATATAAATGGAAATAAATCCCTGAGGTCTACAATTCTTTCAGTGTTGCCAAATGTACCATTTTATGATGAGGTCCAGGGTACTTGCTCCTTTATTTGAAGAGCTTGCAGTTAGTACAGTGTAAGTAGCTCAGCTTTTGTTCTTATTAAATAGACAAAGTAGGATTAGCCCCTCCCTCTACGTTACATTTTCTGAAGTTAGGTTTGAGCTGAATGTTATTTTGCACAGGAAATGTCTTCTTCCTGAATACGTCATTTTTTCAACACAAAACTGAAACACGTTTTTTACAAAAAGTCCAGCTTTCAGTGCAAGCTTTTACACAAATAGGAAAATACTTTTTCTCCCAACAGTTGCAAAAAGAAAAAACCACCCAAAACAACAACCAAACCCTAAAGCAGTTCATGCTTGCTTTCTTTCCTATATAGTAAACAAGAAATGCTTTAAAGTGACACACGTACACATGATGTTTTTAACTATAAAGTGGCTTTTAACTAGGTATTTTTAAAAGCCTAGCTCCATTCTTTACTTAATCTCATTATTTCTCAGCCAATTTCAAGAATTTTAAACAGTGACAGAGGGAATTGAGTGGCCACAGCCAGCACAGAGTGTCACAAGGAGTAAATACGAGTAGGCATGACTAGTTACCTTAGGCAAAAGCAGCCCAATTCTTTTCTGGCTGTCCCAGATCAAGAACAACTCCCCTATTGCCAGGGGAGCAATTCTGTTGG
Source organism: Buceros rhinoceros silvestris (assembly GCF_000710305.1). Taxonomy (NCBI): domain Eukaryota; kingdom Metazoa; phylum Chordata; class Aves; order Bucerotiformes; family Bucerotidae; genus Buceros; species Buceros rhinoceros. The sequence goes on from NW_010394841.1 coordinate 376,192, forward strand.
TGAACTGATGTCTGTGATAAACAAATTAGGTGCATACTTTTTAACTTAATGCACCATTTCTTATTTTAGATCTGCATATTTTCTTAAACCAAATAAATGAACCAATGTTTAAGCTGCCGTTGCAGCTGAGATTCCTCACCGCTCCCTTTATAAATCTCGCTCAGGAAAACTGAAATGCTAACACGTTTCTTGGATTTGGCCTGTCATTCCTCTCCAGCTCCTCGCACTTTTACAATTCACAAGGTCACGGGTACAAAATGTGCTTGTTAACTTGCACAAGAATAAAGCTGTCAGATGGGCTGAGGCCTCCTTGCGTACCAGTTTAGTGAAATATGATTATCCAAGCTGTAAAATGGATAAACCTATTAAATTAATAAATCTGCTGCCCTGCAGCCTACTACTGATGTCATTGCCCTACCTACGAGGCACCCCTTCTTAAATTAATACTTGATAAAGGAGTAAATCTCTTCAAGAGCTTTGCATTGAAGAGTTGTCTTTTGTGTTACAAACTGAGTATTTTTTACTGCAATGGATGTACGTGAGAGAAAATGAATTCCAGACTAAAAAAAGGAATCTTAGAAAAATGTTATTACCCAGCTAACACCGTGGGTTGCTTCTTATCTGTACACAACTAATCACTTCCCTGTTTCTTCTTTTATTCTAATGTGTGAGTGGATTTTAGTGCTCATGAAAGTGCAGGATAATTAGTAGGGTAGTGGATAAAGTGGAAGGGCACTGCCTTATCAAAGACAGACTGGGTCAGCTACACACAGGCAAAAGAAATCACGATTACTTCTTTCGGCTGCTTTGATTTATTACTCTAAAGGTCCAACAATGAAGTTTCACATCAGGGGAGAGAGAAGGAAAAAAAAAGAGTTTCAAAGGGTTCATCCTTCTTGACTTCTCAGAAAGCCTTCAGCACATTGTGTTTGCTAGAGTACAACATTGCTGTTCCTCATTATCATTAATAATCTATTACAGACACCCTCACAGCAACGCAAATGCACTCTGCGAGGCCCCGACCAAATACAGGGCAAGGCAAAATCTCTGCCCCGCGAGCTTACAGTCTAAGATATAAAAATGACAAAGTGGAAGGGAAACGAGCACATACAAAAGGAGTTGCGTTAAGATCACGTGGCAGACAACCAGAAAAATACGAAACAGAAAACAGATTGCCTAGATCCACATCGGTACCCATTGATAAACTTATACTTCAATGATGTTAAAAATGAGACAAAAAAATAAAATCCCAGCTCATCCAAAGGCATCCAACAGTGTGCTCAAACCTCAAAAGTGAATTTGTAAAAGGAAACAGGAAATGAAAACTAAAGAGGGTTGACATGATTACGGGGTGTTAATAAGAAAAGACATAAGCCAGGGGCCTTGATGTACAACTAGACAACAAGAGGTTACATTTGGAGTCAGGGCTATGCTAATTTGCAAACCTGGGTCCATTTCATTAAGTGAGCTGAGAGACAGGCTGTCTCAGTCCAGCAGAGAGGGATCTCATTATCCATGCAGGGAGCAGGAGATAAGAATCTTTTAATAATTGCTGGGGATTTTTTTTATGATGATACGGAATGCCAATTTATGCCTCTCCACTCAACGTGGATAAAAACCAGCCCCCCTCCTGGCTGGGGCCATTAGGACAGGGAGGGGAAGCAGAGACTAATGCTTGCCCGGGAGACCGATGCTGCAAAGCTCCATTAACTGCGCTTCATAGTGGAAACACATTTGTTTACAGTGGATGAAAAACTTTGCAACCCTTTTTATTTAATTATTAATGGGCATAGCCGTAGGATTTAGAGCCCAACCCAAACCCTAGCACAAGGCTCCTACTGACAAGTAGCCCTTGGATCAAATCCTTCACAAATTTCTTTTAAGAAGTGGTTCCGAATTGATGCCTTTGGAAACAGCTAAAGAATGTGTATTACTTTCGCAAAAGCACTGCTCACACTCTCTTCCCATTGTCCCTCTTTCCAAAACACATCCCCTGTAGCCAAAAGAAAGGAGCCTTCTAGAAGCCAGAGGTTTGTACAGCTATTCCCTTCCCTGCAATAAGTATTCCACCTACTCTGGGCTAAGCACATCGCAGATTTTATGGTAGGGACAAGCTTGGTCTAGAAGTGACTGATTTTGAGACAGTTCTGACTACGTCTAAAAGCGTTGCCATAAAAAAGCAGGGGCAAAGTTGGACAAGGTCTCATGCTCATGTTTTACTACATGATATTTACTAAAGACTGAGATACAAACACGGTAACTTACCAAAATCACACAAATAGCACTAAACTTTTAAGAGTAAATTTTTCTCTCTGCCCAAACTTATGCTGCAAGGAAAGGAGGAAGAAAAACTGTTTCCACAGCCGAATCTGCTCATTTGCTTTAAGTCCCTGGGTTGGACTGTACATTAGTGTTGGGAAACACTGTGCAGGGAACTCTGGAGCTGCGCTTATCTCTGAAGCTGGCTGCAGGATTTGTTTTTATGCATCGGGTCAGCCCAAGGACTATGTACAACTTATCTATCTCCTCAGCAGAAACAAATTTTTAAGGCTCTCTTCAGCTGACCTTGCCTCTTCGTCCAGATTCTAGCTGCTCGTGAACAATCTTTACTTCTCCATTAGTCCACTTACTATTCGAAATGGTTTGGCCAATACCTTTCATGGCACGCCCAGTCTTTGCTTTGCAAGCAAGTATGGAGAAAGGAGGATTGGCAAAATGGAGCTGACTTATGGATAAAAAGCTCGTGTTCTGGCTCCTTAATCAGAAAGGAACAACTTGAGAATCAGATATATGGGCCCAGATGCTCCCCCAGGACTACTTCTACGACCATCTTCTGATATATATGATATATACACTCAGGGAAAAAATTGTCCCTACAGATATTTCTGCCTGCAAATCCATTTGTTGGAGCAATCCTGGGAAGCAAAGTCTGTGTGCCCCTTGGCAGCAGAGCTGTGAGCAGTGCAGAGATGTTTGTCACAGTGCTGTGATGTTTGCTGAGGTGCAGACACAGCCCAAAACTGTGACTCAGGGTGCAGCCCACCAGACCAGGAGAAAAGAAAGTGGAGAATATGTCTGCTCAAAGGGACAAGGCTGGTGGAGGGAAATCCAAAGGACTGGAAAGGAAGGGAAGCAGAGAGCAGGAGAGGCTCAAAAGAGCACACGTTCCCCCAGAGACTGTGCAAGCGCACTGGGACAGCTCTGGAGAAACACTGAGGGAACAGATGAGGTCCCACGGCTGACCTGAGATCAATGCTGCTGCCATACAGCCCCTCCTCTTCCTCACATCTGGAAAGGAAGAGCACGAGGTTTATACCTTCCCACACCCACACTGAAGCAAGGGCCAAATACACACAGTTTCCAGGCAGTTGCTCTTCAGCTGTCTTCTAAATTACCAGTGCCCATGTGGAGGGCTGAGAGAGACCCATATTAATGAAAGTTACTTCTTGGGCTGCTGCAGAACAGGTTTCTCTTCAAAAGCAGTTGATTCTATGAAAAGGAGAGAGACAAAACCAGGTGGACGGCAGAAGGAAGGCTCAGGTCACAGGAGGAACCTTGAGGTGTGCTAGCTGGGAGCACAGCACAGGCTGATGCTGTCTGGGAGCCCAGAGGGAGCATACACTTAACCTTGCAAGGACCGTGCTTCAAATAGTCTTCATAAAGCTTTGATAGAAGTTACAGTCTTGATTCTCCACTCATTCCTCCCCCTTCACCACCATCACTATCCCAATCCTCAGAGATATAAAGAAATATGAGCAAAGGCTGCAGGAGATCATATCAAGCCAATAATGGAGCTTAGACTACAACAGCCTTCTTAAATGTCTGGATGTTGCCTGCAAACTCCCAGGGACTCTGCAACTGAGAGTCCTGATGACTGGGGAGGGAAGGGTCAAACACCAGCCTTGTGCTTACAAAATATCTTGAGTTCTTGATGTCTCGGGACTTATCCTATAAAGTGATGTTCGCAGGACTCTCTTGCTGATGTTTTTTAACTCAATGGAAAAGCGTCTGTATTAATAATGTCATGTGAGTTTCCCTTACTGCACATTTCAAACCACAGCTGAAGGATCCAACATAGTTTCAGGCTTTGAGCGCATTTCAGTCAATGCTCATCAAGTCACCAGGCAAATTCTATCACTTTTGCAGCTTTGGGCTCCCCACAATTGCTGTATTGCACCACATTCCACCCCAGACAGCTGCGGGATGATGTACACCAGCCTTCACTTTTACAATTCTCCTTGTCTCCCAGTTCTCCTAACAAAGGATATTCCAAGCTTTACTTTCTAATCAAAGACCTCATCATGTTAGAACATATGGTGGTATTTTCAATTGGATAAGTGATGTCCACTAGGGGCTTGTATGAGACCACTAAATTTACTTTGGCTTTTGAATTAAGTCACCAAATATCAGCCAAGTATTTAAAGATGAAAAACTCAAATTCAAAATCTGACACTCCCAAGGCTTCTTGCTGGCTGTTCCGCTCTCTTCTCTCTCCTGTCCACAGGTTCCTGTTGTGAAGTTGAGAAACGTATACCCAAGTACCTCAGTCTGAATTTATTTGCAGTGTACCATGATAAAAGTCCAGCTGTAATATAATCAGAATTTAGTGGGGTAATAAGCTCCAGATTTTTTAAAACCTATTTTCTATTAAAAGGAGCTCGCTCTCTCTCTGCTTATTTCTCATAATTACAATATGAATTTAAGGTACTATAAAATTAATAGAACATTGACTCCAGAGACTGAAGTCTCCTACGCAGGCAGACAGCCAGCCTGTCCCTGCCGGTGCCCTCCAGCTGTGACCGTAACCCTACACATGATAACAACTGGTTTACCTCTAGGCAAACTCATTTATTGACCCTTTAAGATGGATGTTAAAAGACCAGTTGAAGTTAATAAAGTGCAATGTTTTTTGTGATCTGGATCCTTCACCATATAGAACAGACTTTAAATTACCCACCTCATTACGTGTCACAGAAAAGCTGTTGAAAAACCAGCCTCCACTACTGATTGTACATATACACAGAGACACATGGAGATTTGCAAGCTGGAAAATACAGATGTGGTAAAGCCACTTTTAGCCTACAATTTAGTTTTGATTTCATATTTCAGGAGCTTTTGGTAAACATGAACAGTAAAACCAGTCTTCATTTTCCCCTTTTCTTGCAAGGTACCAAGGGTCAAGGCACATCCATCCTGGCCCGATGCTGGTGTCCGAGCAGGGCAGGTTAGACTAGACCATGGTCTGGAGACCTCAAAGCCCACTCCCCCATGGCCTCGAGAAGCTGCATAGGATTTTAGAGCTACTGTGTTAGCAGGTTCTCACTCCAGCTGTTAACTTGGCAATGGCAGCACTGAGAGGCAGGGCCAGGAGAGCCACAGCCACAGCTCGGTGTCTGTCAGGGAGGGTTTCTATCCTCTGGAGTGCCTGCACTGTGCATCCAGATCCACTTCGGAAAAAATCTTGTTTTCTCTGCCCTCATTTCACAAAGAGGCGTGGCTGCATGCTCTAAATACAAGAGGAGAAGGAAAAAGAGGCTCCTGTAACGTCCAGCCACATACCTGCGATAGGCACAAGTGAAGCAGAGGTGTAAGTACACACTCCTGCTTGCTCAAGCGCAGGATACAATATAATTATAGCCAATTAAATAATTTTTGCTAAGATGCTTTTTAGAAATCAAGTTGTTACCTAGTCATCATGCTGCCAGTAAACACTTCTCTCTCACATACAACATGTTTAACTTCTGCTCTGGTTACACTACTCATACACAATCCTTGTGGTAACTACCGACACCTCTATCAGTTCCCAGCTTTTCAGAACCTCTGCAAACAAACAAAACCACCAATAATTGAGGGAATTATCCTTTACCCATTTGAGACTAAGTCACGAGGGTTGATTGGTTTGCTTGCTTTTTACTCGCTGCTTCTATATGCACACGCATCTCCTAGAGCGGGGGTTGGAGTTACTATGACCCCAGTCCTGGTAATGCTCATTCATGCCGGCACCTTCAGGCAAGGGGACAGAACGCACTCAAGAACTGAGAAGTTCACCTTTACAAAGCACGTTTTGTTTTGCTAGGTGTGCGTTCCAACCTCATGACTTATGCTCCATAGATGCAAATACATCTACGTGCTCTTTTTGGTTCACAAACACACTTCCTTTTGCCGACGCACACATACTTGCCTGTCCTGTACACACGAGTGAGCCCTGGCCCTGTGGCCTGGCTGATTCCAGTTCTGCAGATCATGTTAGTTCTGGCTCAGTTTTCAGAAGTTATGTCTGTATTTTTTCCTTGCGTCAGGCAGTTCTAGTGTTGCAGTCACACACTAATAATGATGTATTACCTAGGTCCAGAAACGTCAAGTGGACCAGCGGTAAGTGCAGATTGTGATGTTCACAGCAATGGCACTAAAAATTCACTATACAGAGCTGGAAGCGTGTCTTAGCTCCTCTACGATCTCGGCTCTTCCTCGGTATCTACCAGCTAGACCCATTTTAATCCTTCACAAACAGCTTCTGTCTTTATCCTAAATAAGTCATGGGGCTTAAACAATATTATTTAACCTCCCATGCCCTCTCCCCACATTTCCACCAGTGCCAAACACTCGTACACTCATTCCAAAAAGCCACACGTTACCCAACCAGTGCTGCCTAAGGAAAGCACTCAGGAGTGTTTATGGGGCAGCTGAAGTGTAATGATTTAGTAGATGTTTATAAATGTTTATACTGTACAGATTAACATTCCCCAGGGGGCCTGTAATGAAGAGAGTGCTCCAACTGGAATCCAACCAGCCAGCCTGGGCTGAATGAGCATGAATGAATCCTGCTGGCCTACCCTCACAAGCTGTTTACTCAGTTTGAACGGATTTCCTCGATCTATGCTCCTTCAGCATTTTGTTTTGGGAGAGGCAGAAGAGGCTTCTGGTCTCAGAAGGAGCACAGTTTGGAAACAAGCTAGAAAATCCAGCCCAGCACTTGGATGGTAGCAATTACTCACAATTTCCACAAGACAAAAGAACAAAGAGCCCAACCCTTCTGCTGTGAAAGTCGAGGCTGAGCTCCCATTGACTTCAAAGGAAGTTGGGTCTCAGTCTTAAAGCAGAGTTTTCAAACATCGTGCCCAAGTGTAAACACCAAACACCAGGCTGAAGCAACCAAGTCTTGCTACTGGACTAGGATCAGGGTCTCAGTATCTACGACTTAAAAGATTCATGGTAGGTCACTACATAAGACACTGTGCTGGAGGTTCACAGCAACGGCTGGTGAGCTTGTTTGTCTAGAAGACTAGACAAACAGTGGTGGGCAGCATCGGTGAATATCTAGCTGAAGGTGATGGACATCCTTCATTCAGATGCATGGTACTGGGATGCTTGAAGTGGGTTACAAATTGCCATGGGTTTAACAACATGAACCCCAAACCCAAAAAAGTACAGCTGGGGACTGGTGGATGAAGCTGTGCCTGCCTTGATGCTTCAGAAGCAGCAAGCAAGTAGGTTTTAAAAGATGCTAAGACAATGATGACCCTGGGAACTACGAGAGAGAGAGATCATTTCTTTCGGGCACAGGGTCAGGTGAAAAAAAATCAGCCAGTGAAATCACAAGTAAGGAAACCAATCCCTCTGGATTTCTGCTGTGGTCAGGAGAGTAAGAGTGTTTATAAATGACACATACATATATGCAGAAAGTGAATCATCTCAAAGAGGCCAGAAAAGGGTGGGAAGAAAATAGAAAGGATCATGGCATATCCATAGCCAGTACAGGCCAATAAAGGTGGCCAGAAAGACCAGAGTGAACTATACCTTCAAGAGAGGGATACCCCTGGCAGTGGATTTCTGCAGACTGGGACCCCTCAGTCTTCTTTCAGCTGTGCTTCTTTGCTGATGTGATAAGATTTCTCACTTCTCCCAAAACTATTCTACCTCTGTCTCTGTTAGCTACATGTCTGCAGTGAGCACACAGTAGCATCACACACTGCAGATACTTTCAAAATAAAATAAGAAATATTCCCTACAAACTCTTAAACCGCAGCACTGAGGGTGGTCCCATTGAAAATGCCTGCTGCGATGCTGCAGCCTCTCTAACGGATCAGACAGATGTAGAGGGCTCAATACATAAAAGCATTTCTTTCAATGAGATGTTTTTGAGGGCTTAAAAATAAGTTTGCTTTGAATCTTGGATGGAGACACTGGACCAAGGTAATTTTGTCTGTAGTGGTTTATTTGCCCATGTCATGAAGTTATCTGAGCTAGTTACAGTGTTTAGCAAACACTCCTGGTACAAGCTCTACTCCGCACCCTCACTTGGGTCTTTAGATTAGTTAGATATTTGCAATCTTCTAGAGCGCTGTAACCAGCAAGTAATTAACTGTAGCAGACTTACGAAGTAGGAAAAGCTCATGAAAGCTCTGAAACGAAAGCGCAAAATGCCTCCTGGAACTAATTTTAGAGTGGCTTGAAGTATTTAATCCTGCAAATTACTGCCAGTGAGGAAACATCAAGGTACTGGTGGATCTTAATAGTGGCAAACCAGCAGGAA
>NW_010394841.1:384823-397089 GCF_000710305.1 Buceros rhinoceros silvestris
GGAATGGTTCACCCTAAGCTGCCTCCTGCTGACGGCTAAACAATCAGACATTCTCTACACCACTCACAGGGTGCAGGGGCAACTATGTTTTGCTCCCAGGGATTTGCAAAGTGGCCTGGAATTGTTCCTCTCTTCTTTGAGTCTGCAAAGGCTCCTTTATCAGCAAAGCCAACGCAGCCCTACTTTGCAATCAGCAGGGAATAAGGAGGAGGAGAATAGACACCAGGGGTACAGACAGTGCCCCAGCACTGCCTGATGCTAGACCCCAGTTCCATGCACGTTCTTCACAGGGCAGGGAAGCGTTTGCATGGGGGCACAAGCAGGCAGAGTGCTTTACTTTTTCATAACTAGGGTCTATCTCATTTGGAAAGATGCCTTTCTGATTCCTTGCTCTGCTAATAGACCACATTAATGAAGGCGAGGAGATTGGATTTATCCTTTCATCCCTCTAGAAGCCAGTTTCTCTGTATGTGAAACAAAGAAGGTGAGTCTTAGCTTTGTGAGGGTTGTTTTAGGAATAGGAAATGGCAGGTATGGAAATAGAAAAAAACTTCCTAGGTTCTTAAACCCAATCTGTTCTCATACAGATCTTCAGTTCTGCAAGCCCCTTCTTTATTTTCATCAGATATGACATAAGGGAATGAGGAAACACTATGTTTCTTCCCACCAGGAACCCACTCAAGAATCCTGTTGCTGTGGTGGCTACAAAGCTTCATTTATTTTCCAGACTGAATTTATTCACAGCCATTTGTCCGTGTGCCAAAATATTCTTGTATCTTTAATAAGTAGCCTGTCTAGCTCTGTGAAAGCTGAATAGTTGATTGCCACAGAACCTGTGAGCTCCTCGTCCACAGGCTGTAGGAAGAACTGTTAATAACAGAATGTTCTGCAATACCCCATGCAGATTTTGCAGGAGCCATCCAGGTGTGAGCAAGAATCTATGTACTAATTTATAACTATTTCCACTAGCAGCTTTCCCAGCTGGAAAGCTTTTCCCATCTTTCAAAAACAAAGGAGAAGCAACAAGCTACGGTTTAACATTTTCTTGAAAATGGTTTCCCAAATGTCTCTTCCTCTCCAAAACCACCAGGCATCAAGAAGCATCTCATCTACAGAGGTAAGAACTAAATTCCTGCACAACTGTTCCAACAACTTTGGAACCCAGATTTTGTTTGATTTTATCCTTTTGCACATGTGCCATTTACATCTGCAAACCCAAGTGATCAAAACATCAGAACTGAAGTTAACCATAAAACCTTATTCATCTGCATTATGATTCACCCTTTAAATATCAGATCGTGTCTTGTTTTCCACCAGATTCTACCTCAGGATGGACAGTGCTCACTTAATAAGCAGATATTCAATATTTTGTTACAGTGTCATTATTCAGCATGTGGCTTGAGGCCTTATTTACCACACGCTATTCAAAACCCTCTTGGAAGACACAGTTGCTAATTTTCTTGTGAGTCTTTCTAGAGCTCTTATCAGTATGGCATAGGAGTGCTTCACAATGTTAATTTCTTCTAACAACACCCCGTAAGATGAGAGGATATTATTATTCCTGTTTAACAGATGGGAAACTGAAACACAAAGAGATTCAGGTCAAACCATCCTGCTAACATTGGGTGCCCAAACCGAGATGTCTGGGAATTGATTTCTCAGAATGTTTAACGTTGTACAGCATCATATGTCAGGAGAAATACGACTGACAGTGTATTCTGCAAATAGGAACACAGAAAACAATATAAAATTAACAGTCAGCTGGGAAGAATTCAGTTTAAATCGACTTCTCTAAGAGCGGGTGAGAATTCTGCAGCATTCAGATGCCTGAGCCCAGACATCCCCCATTTTCTTTTCAATCCTCTGCCTCTTCCTACACTTCTCCCAGCTTCAAAACTATATACAGGTGAAGCCCACCAGACATGAGCAGTCTCCTCTACCCAGCCATGACATCTCCTGAGCTGCTTCCCCTTCTGACCTGAACAAGACCAGGGTCCTTCACTAAATACGGTACACAGTCATATAATTAAAGATGATACCAAAGGCGTGGACAAAAGGAAGCCAAATAAACACTACACAGGAAACCTTAATTTCACAATTTCCCAACTCCCTTTATGAAATAATAAGCTTTTCAAGGAGAACACTGCCTCTGTAACATGTACGTATATATAAAACCACAGATTTTTATATATAACCTATATATATTTCTATACACATATATAAGGTAAATGTAATATATTGCATAGAAATGTTGTAAGCATAGTAATACAAATTTATGTATATTTATCCTCTTGCTCCTGAGTCATAATCAGCTGAAATTTTCCAAAAAGTGGAAAAGGTGCCTGGCATGCTAAGCCCAAATGATTAAAGCTTTCAAGTTAAAATTAGAGGTGACCAAAATCTGCCAAAATCGGCTTCAGTTCAGCATTTTGCCCATGTCTTTCTGTTTCAGTGAATCAGGTCATACAGGTTCGGGTGAATCAGGACCACTTCTATTTTGTAACCCGCACTGCTGAAGGACTGCATTGAGGCAGCACTCCCGGCTTCCGGTATCCAGGAAATAGAGTTATTCTGAATCAGGAGAACACCTATGCCTCCCTTGCTTCAAACTTTCAAATTCCCCTTGAAATTTTATTTGTGTTGGGTTTAAATCATTCTAAATAAATCAACCAGAGCCGATACCAGCATGGGAAATTTCAGTGTGAATGTTCAAAGTCTGACAGAGGTACAAGGAAATAAAGAAGCCTAGAAAGATTCAAGCAACCCTAGTTACAGCTATGTCAGCACTACTTCTAAAATACCACTGTAGTAGCAAATGAATTTTGTAATGAAAAACTTAGTAAATGTGCTACGTGCTCTTTTCAATGCAGCGATACCAAGGATGGTACCCTCGATCTCCAGATACTTTTACTGACGTAGCAGAGCAAGGAGCGGTGGGTGACCTGTTCTCTCGCATCCACAGACGTGCCTCATCTCATACACTTGCAAAAAAAGACCCAAATCCGAACCCTTTTAATCTGAAGGAACCACCACTAACCTGCGGAATGAGGAGCAGCAGCTCTGAGCTTCCCGCACAGGCGCAGTGACCGGCAGGCAGAGCCGTGCCCACCAGCGCTCCCGCAGCTCCCAGCACTGCTAACACTCGTGGGCAGACGCGCAGTACTTCTAAGTGGTGAAACGAGGGTTTGGGCAAACCAGGCATTAAGTGCCATGGAAAGCTGGACAGTTTGGTTGTTTCACTGCTTGATAGTTTGTCCTTTTGTGTTTTCTTACCAAGGGGATGAGTAGATGCAAAATAGAACTTGACTCAGATGCCTTTAAAGGTTACCCTGGGCCTTGCTGTGAACCTGGGCTTCTAGTTCACAAAGGATCAGTCAGAAGAACTGCAGGAGAACTGTTCGATCAAAGAACCCCCTACATTGGGATCTTCTGTTTTGAAGGGAGGTGAGAAATCGGAATGAAATACTCAGCTGAGAACAGCTCTTTCCGTAATGCTCAGGCAGTGGAAACCGCTCAGCCCTGCAGCTGCCAGCGAGGAATTCCCCTGTCATGAGGACCATGACTCACGCGTGCCCCTGCTGCTTCTCTTCCTCAGAAGTAGGGGCCATACTTGTGGTCTGGGATGTGTCAGGAGAAAGGACCTGGCAGAGCTTGCCTCTGTTATACAACCTCTCCGTTCCTGCCCAGCAGCACAGTCCACCCAGGGCAGGGAGCTGCTGCAGGTGACGTGAGGCAGAAGATCCTCCTGCAGCTGGTATTTCTCCTCTCCCCTCATTTTCCTTGTTTCTCTGCTCCTCTAGAATAATCGGGTAACTCGGTCAGCTGCTGGCAATCACGACACTGTTACAAAAGTCAATGGGATTTTTTGCATTGGTTTCAGCAACGGAAAATGAGGCGCCGCACACAGCAGCGCTGAAACAGGTATTGAGGCTCCTCATCAGTTTTGCTCAATAAATTACCAACAGAGCTGCTGCCACAGCAGAGCGAGCAGTTTGCAACATTTGTGTTTGTGCTTTGGGTATTTATTACTGTGTTTTTCACCAGTCCTTTTAATGCCTCCAGGAGTAATCGATGGGGACAGAACATCACGAAAAGAGCAGATCCTGCTTATATTGAAACCTCTGGACGATGAGAATCGCGTGAGAAGAGCAAGTTTCACATTGTTTCCCCTCCATGAATGACTTTGAGGCAGTAAAAGCCATGTAAAAAAGAGCAGATACCGCTTATTGAAACCTCTGGACGATGAGAATCGCGTGAGAAGAGCAAGTTTCACATTGTTTCCCCTCCATGAATGACTTTGAGGCAGTAAAAGCCATGTAAAAGCAAGCATAAACATGGTACGAACACCAGGATATTCAGGTTTGTGGGGGCTTACCCCAGCACTGCAGGGAGATTTTCAGGTTTATTCAGGTTTGAGCTCTGTTTTGCTAACTCATTCCATAAAAACATTGCAGTTTCAGTTATTGTTAACATAACTAACTAGATACATGTACTAAAATTTCTTTTAACTCATTCTACCAGAGGAGAGAATTACTTTATAAAAACGGTATTAGAATTGTTACTTTTCAGATTGATGATTAATGTCTGTGACTGTGGTGGCTCTTTTTTGTCTTTTTTTCCTTTTTTTTTGGCAGCTCTTGCTGCTCCTGCTCCAGAGCACGCAGCAGACTGATCTGGACACCCAGCGCGGTCCAAGTTTCCAGCAACTGACAAGCTGGTTATTTATTTCATAAAACGAGCAAATTAGTGAAGCATGAGTAACAAACTTTTTGATCCAGTGAGCATTCATCTGCGCAGTCACATTAAGACTCGTAAACTTTAGGTGCTAAGAGTAATACCAGTGACGTGGGACTTTCACCAAGCTTCCCTCCTAGTGTAGTTTTGGGGGTCTCTGTCACACACTAAATCTTTATATTGTTAGAAGTGAGACATGACATCTCTGAAATAAATAGCGTTCACCTATACAAGGCAAATTAAAGAGATTCCTCTGCCGTGTCTTTTCTCATTAATTGATACTCTGACTCCCTAATTTCCAGATAAAGTCATGGTCTATAAGATAGAATGTTTGTCTACTTCAGTTCTACTATATTTCACGCTTTGCCTCATGAGACCAAATCTATTACGGTGATGGATGTAATGTAAGAGTGTATTTTAAACAACCACAAGTGTACCTGCTTGGCTGCTCATTTTTCACAAAGTCATTCCAGGAAGCACTTAAAAGTCAGAAGACTGCCCCAGAATTTGTTTGAATAATCCAGGCTTCATGATTCTGCAAGACAGGAGAGAAAGTTAAACTCGAGACGTTTCCTCTGCTGCTAGTCACGCCAAAATGCCATAAGGGCAGCCTGATCCTTTAACACACGTTATTCACACAGTGTCATGAAGACAAATCTCAGTCTAGACCTTCATCCCGCTAAGAACCTGCACAATGCCCAGTTCACTGTCACCTCTGGGTAATCTGAGGAAATTATTCACAGCATACAGAGCTGCAGACACCTTCAAGCTTCTGCAATATTACAACTGCCACAGACCTGAGCTTTGGAAAGTTGCAGGATTATTCATCATTTCACCAGTCTGATTCAGCAGAAAGAATGTGGAACCATTTCGAGTCACATTTAAAGCTGATCATGGGTACTGGGAAAAGTCGTGTCCCCTGCACAAAATGTAGCTTTCCCTCAGCTTCTCTTCCCCGAGTTTGAGGAGAATTAAACCTTTCTGAAACTTGCTGGGAAAAGAGGGGGCGGGGGGGATAGAGAAGGACAATTTATCTCTAAATTACATTGCTCTTCGGAGTAAACCACAGAGAGCTGTAATGGGACAAGTCATTTTTTTTACATGGTATAATTAATTAGGATCCATAAAACCCAATTAAACAGCACTTTTGAGACTATCAAGTGGTGCATGTTTGAAACTGCAAATATGACAGTGTAAGTACATTTTTATAGCTGGGCACACTCCTCAGGATTATTTTCAGCGCTCTGCTAAAATGGGAAATGGCACCAGTTTGGCCCCTGCTAATAAATCGCTGGGAAACAGGCTATATTAATAATCTTTATGGGGGTAGGATGGAAGCCAGATGGGGCACAGAGGGGAGTGTAAAGGCGGCATAATATATTGGCCTGGAAAACCTAATCCGGGCCAAAGCAGACATTTAATCATGGTGCGCACTGGAGAAGGGTGGTAGTATAACACCAGGAGAGGAGGTGGCCTGGGAGGGGACTCACCCTCGGAGATCAGTGGGAGCATCTCCAAGGTAGGGAAGGTAAGATCCTGCACAAGGGAAGCACCAGCCCATCAGCCCGGGAGAGGCAGCAAAGAACGGAGCAATGCTCCGCCAGATTTCACACCCTCTAGCGAGGCCTCGTTCCCTTCGCCTGCGAAGGAGAAATGGCGCCGGGGAGCTCCCTGCACCCCCGCCTTCCGCAGCAGGAACATCACCCCGTCTTGAAGGACGTCTTGAGGGGGTCGCTGGGTGTGCGCATGAGATGGGCTCGATGCGTGGGTACCAGCTTGATACACCATGGAGCGTGAGCACAAGCTCACTTCGCCCTTGTTTGTTTACATGAGGCCCCATTTATGTTTAACTTGGCAGCCGGGAGGCCGGTGGCTTGTGCCAACACTAATTCCTGGACTGCCCTGACAGGCCCTGGCGTGCACCTGAAAGTCATTAGCGCTCGGCCCCATTTTGTTCTCACATTTCGAGGCAGTGACCCGCAGCCACGTACAGCTTCAGCAGACACTTTATCATCTCCCCTGTCAGCGGCTCCCAGCTCAGCAGCCCGGGCACTGCCAGACCACAACAGGCAAGGAGCTAACGAGGGCTCAGGAGGAGCCTCTGTCTTAGGAAGCGGCTCCCCTCTTCCGCACCGAGGGCAACTGATACTCAAAGGACACCTTCTTTTCTCTTGAATTATGAGTTTGTTTGGGCTTGGAATCTTTTATCCTTCAAAAAATAGCACTGCCGTGTGGTAAGTAAACAACCCGTGACAGCGGAGCTTCAGTAACAGAACCAGGCAGATTAAACCCTAACAGCCCCATTCCCCGGTACAATGCTCCTCATGGAAGCTGCTCCCAAAAGGGTGGCTTTATCTTATCAGCCACTCAGAAAATTCCTCTAGAGTCACCTATCAGGGACAATATTTAATCTACAAATGCAGAAAAATATACTTTCAGATGAGATTGGGAAAAAGAAACATAGTGAACAGCTGGTCTGGATAGAAAGTGTCACAGTAAAGACTCGTGCCATCCTCAGGAAGAATATTGGGAGGACTTAAGAGCGTAGAGGAGGTAAGAGCTTTCTGCAGAAATGCCACTGAACTAGATGTCATGCTCTCTGAAGGTTTACAGAGTGCCATCACATTCTTTAGTATACACTGGGAGGCTACACATCTCTTAGTTTTTAAGAACGCACTTACTAAATTGCAGAATCTTACAAATATTTGCATTTCCTAAGTGTTAAAGCCATTTCAACGGCACTGTCACCCTTAAGCTCTCGCACCTTCATGAGTTACTTTAAGATCTCAGTCTTCTCAATAGCTCCAAATATTGCCATTTTAGTTTGCTAGAGACATTTCCTTACCTTCTATTCTCTCCATGAGTAATTTTCTCGATTTAAAATCAATAGGGACTGAGACCCTGGCAAGCTAACAGTCAGTCTTAGACCACAAACAGGTCTTGGAGTAAGTTCTCATGACCCTGAAAAGGAAGGAATGGGAGATTTAAGACACTGGAGAGCTTGATTTCCATGAGGAGGAACAGCCTTACATTTTTTTTCTATGACAGTCTCAAGGCTATCCACTTTGCAGTCATCACTTACTAAACATTTATTTAAAAAACAAAACAAAACAGTCCAAACAAACAGAAACCTCATTTTGGATTCTTCTTGGAGTCTTTTTTTTCATGACTCTTCTGAGCCCTGCAATGATTTAACACGTGGTAATTTATCACAAGACCTTACAGTTAGAATACAACTAATAAATACATCTAATAAAATTTTTATACATGCTTTTGGATGTTACAAAAAGCAGTATTTTCTCTGAAATATATTAGGTAGATGCTGATATTGACACTTTTTCCTAAGTCTATATAGTTGACATGCAACTTCTCTACAAGCATTAAACTTCAGACCCCTCATTTCTTTGCTCTTTAAACTGTTGGGCTTTTGACTGTCCCTGCAGCATCCCTGCAAGATGAACTAGGGCAATAGCACCCATTCGAAATACAACGCACTGGTACACAAGATCTGAACGATTAGAAATTAAAATGGACCTGAACACACAAAAGTTGGGATGATTTAAGGTGGAACATGTGACTTCCTTGCTCTAAGAGCTCATAATACAGGTTTTCTCCCAAGAGATTTTCTTAATCCAAAAGAGAAAAAGGTGTTCTACATTGTACCAGGCATAGCGAGATGAAAAACTTTCAGTTAATCTTAAACACCCCCAGTTTAAGCGACATCCATGGTAAAAATCACCTGGCTGGGCGTTGCAGATCGGGGGATGTAGCAGGGACTCATGCAGACACACATAGGGTCATCACATGGTGAAGGAAGGACAGAAAAACTACATTATAAATCCCGGTTTAGATGTTTTGAGAAAACAGCAAATTTTAAGGGAAGTTTGGAAAGCTGGAGTGGCAGCAGACCAGTGGTTTGGCTAGTTAGGGGGCAGAAGCATGAAGAAAATCAGCAGCTATCAACAAGATGACAAGTGTCATTTGTATAGACACGTGTCATTCCTGTACCGCAGGCAAGTGAAACTACAAACACTATTTAAAGTATAAAGAGGCTTTTAATTTACATTCCTACCAGGGCGTCTTTATATTGCTAGAATATCGCAAGTGGGCTTCGTATACATGCGAATCTGGCCTTAATATGCACGGACAGAAAAGTGAAATACACAGACATATTAACCGGATTCGTATTCTCTCTTCTGTTAACCCTCAGCGTCTGCACAGACCAAAGCTGGGAGAAAGAATATGAATCTTCATGTACTTCAGTGAGCACAAATGATCAAAAGAGTCCTTTCATGTGACAGCAAAAATGACTTTATAGAACATTACATCCCCCAACATGATAGCAACACACAGCTAGAAACACTGTCCAGATCATCTCGCCCCTGCCACCACAGCAATCATGATGCTAAACTCAGAACTTCAACATCCACCTAAACACAAGCCATCCAGGAACTTCCAGTATCTTAAAACAAACTTTAGACTTTCAGCACAAAAGACTAAAAGCCTTGAATAGCACCAGCACCTTGGGAGAAAGCTGTATCCTTCACTAGAGAGAGGCCCAGCAATGAAGCACGTTGCAGTGATCCCTGCCAATGTGACCAGAGGCGATACACACCAGAGCCAGGAGCTTGAGGAGCTTCTCATGACCACCAGAACAGCCACGCACCCTGCCCATTAGCTCATTGCTAACTGTGGCCAGTTCCAGCTGCTTCACAGGGAGATGGAAGAACAAACAAACCCAGAGGCCAAGCTAAGCATGAAGGGGGGGGGGTGTGGGGACCCCAAACCAAACCCCCCTCTCGTGCCTGTGAGGAAGCCCTCGAGCAAGGGGATGAGGCATGGGGTTCAGAGCAGGCTCTGAAGAGAGCTTTCCAGCAAAAAGAAAAAATCATCATAAAAAACACAGGAGAGAAAAGTTCACTCCAAACACACATAAGCAAAATGGGTAAAAATCTGAGGCCTCCGAAATAAATTTTAGAAGTCTCAAACTTTATTTGGGCCAAAATTCTGAGTTAGTTCTATGTATTTAAGTAGTATCCTACATTTATTTCTAAATAAAAGATCTGTAATTCTTGAAATGTCTTCTTGGGATGTGTTAATTTTGATAAGAAAATGAAAGGTGTTAATTTGTCCCTGTCGCTGTACAATATTAAACAGTTAAATGTGGTCTGAGTTTGGAAGCAGTATATGGCAGACATCCTTAAAAAAGTCACTCAAAATGTATTGAAAGAATAATCTTTTCCAAGTCTGTCAACAAGATCCTAGCCACTGTTCCTGGCAAGAAAACCTGCTTAATTTGGTTAAACAATCACTTTTGCTCTCACAAACATTGTGAAACAAACGGGGTCACGGAAAGAAAAATGGGAATTTTCATGAGACCCGTGACAGACCCTCAGCAGCGTGCTGCTGCGTTACTGGGGGGGATTCCCAGGGATCCGCGGAGGCCGGGAGGGAGGTTAGACCGCAAGGGCTGAGGCACTGCAAATCCAATTCCCCGCGTGGTTTTGCTGTGAATGCTTTTCCAGGTCTCACACCATTACATAGGATGTAACATCATAATGATGTCAACTCTTGGACCAAGGAGCGAGCTGATTTAAGTTTTACAAGGGGAAGGATGAATACTTTCAAAGGAATGGTGAGTCAAATAATACAGAACGGGTAGGATCACAGTTCAGGGAACTCACGGTTACACTTTGAACTATTTTTAGCAAGGTACTGCAAGTTCAGGGATAGCTAGTATGGAAAGGGCCTGCACAGCTCACGTGAAGCCCAGCCACTCCAAGTGTTGACAATCTTCTATCAATTTTGCAGAGAGAATCAAAATCCCTCTTCCCGTGCACGGAAGGTGACTGCTGTAGCAAGGCTGCTGCTTGCATGGCTCCGTGTGCTTGCGTGAACGAGCAGCAGAGCCTGCGCAGGAAGCCGTCCTCCCTGTGCCCCGTCCTGGGATGGAGGACAAACACCCACCTTATATTTGAAGTAGCACAAGCCCCTCTTTGCTTTCTTCAGGATGCAGTAAGCCACAGTGTAGCAGGCAGGACCCGTGCTGCAGCAGGACCCGGGCTTCCTCCAGCCCTGCTCTCTCTGCACGAAGCGGGCTCTCCTTACCGCACTCCATCTCCCTGCCAAGGGTGTGTGACTTTGTTCTGCTCACCCAAGGGGATACCTGACGGACTCAATTTTAGCCCCAACACTTTCAATCTGCAGGGAAACAAACAAACAAAAAAACCTAAACAAAGAACGCCTGAAGTTTAGGTATAAGAGAAACCACAAGTAGGTTTTCTATCAAAGCTGTCGCTGTTCCTGCAGTAAGAGCATATTAATGAAAACATTCCCCTCAATTCCCTTTGGAAAGCCTCTGCAGATGCTAATTTCTGCCAGCTCTTGTTAAGTTTTTCCTTCTTTAAATGCATACTTAAGAATATCCAGTTATTGCCAATCACCAGGAACAGACAAGGAATGGGTTGCTTTATAAGCTTTGCTACAATTATGGATAATGTTGGAAATATATACTGTGTATTTCCGGTATGGTGGGACTGCCACCAGCACAGAAAATCCCCATTGAAGGGGATTTCTATGCAAGCTACGCAGCCGATGAAGATTGTACTGCAAGCTTGAATTACTGATTCAAGCTCCCTCTTCTCCCCTCCCCACCCACTTCTCTAATAGCTTTTAAACTTAAATGGCCATGTAAGTTAAAATTTTCTTTTATAGGGTGAAATAAACAGATTTTATGGTTCAGAAACTGCAAGTTTAGCGATCAACACTTTACCACTACTTCATGCAGGTTCAAGCTAAGGAAATGGCTCATTTTCCCCTCTACAGTTATTGAGCTTTTTGGTTTTTTTTTTCCAAAAAACTACAAATGCACTTTAAATTAGATGTTATGGAAATTCTGGATGCAGACAATGCTTTCTCTTGTCAAAGTGCATCTCACTTGCTGCCTTCCAGGTCCCAGATCCCATGAAATCAGAGGGAAATTACAGCTGAAAACCTCAGAAAGGTTGGAAGTTGGTATAAAACATTAGGATTTATCACTCACATTATTGTCGGGATATTTAAAAAAAAAGCCAACCTCCAGTAAACAAACAACAAACCCCAAAAAACTCACAGGAAAGCTTTCATGTGCCACTCTGGAAGTCTTCAAAAGTCTTATGAATGCAAATGTAATTTATACTTAAACCTCTTTCAAACTATCAAAGCACTATAAAGATCACTTAGCCCCAGCCCTTTCAGTACAATCCTTTCCAGGGGGACAGGAGGAGATAGCGGTTTCAGCTGTCACAGGGAACCCGAGGAGAAGGCACTACTGTCAACAACATCTCCATTACGAGAAGCATCCATCAGACTTCATGGGTAGCTCTGGCATTCCCACGAGCCAGGCGAAAAACCATGAGCCCGAGATGCAAATTCCAGATTCATACAGAAATAATTAGAGGGTACAAAATGCAGGGAAGACATAGCTTGGGAAGCTTGGTGTGATCTGAATGCAGAGAAAGTTATTCTCAAATTCAGGAAGAGAAAGAGTTCAG
>NW_010394841.1:397234-397611 GCF_000710305.1 Buceros rhinoceros silvestris
GGTAAGTGTCACCTCTCCATCTACCTGTTTTATTCAACCCACATGACTATGATTTTTGAGCATCTGATAGATCCAGTAACAGCAGAGGAGCATCCTGCCTCCTGTTTATCAGCTACATTAACCAGCATTTAAGAGGTTAAAACAGAGGCTTTGTTTCCAAGCAAAGATAATCCTGTTCCTGAGGACACCAGTAATGGTGGTATATGACAACATAATCAGCAGCTCAAGGATATAAACAACTCCTAATTATCCCAAACCAAAAATTTTGAACATCTTGTTACATTTTTTCCTGAGGCCTTAAAATTACTGAGTTGTTATGGTTGGATGCTTTGTGGTGAATAAATCTAGAATAATTCCCTGGAAAGAGCGAATTTACA
>NW_010394841.1:397691-408782 GCF_000710305.1 Buceros rhinoceros silvestris
AAAGAGTGAATTGCCACCAAGTGCTGTTAGTGCAAAAGACCACAGCACCGCGCTTGCCCTGGGCTTCCCATCCACGGGCAAAAAAAACATACGATGTTCTCATCATGTGGGGAAAGGAGAGAAATGGGGAGGAGCAGCGGTGGTTTGACTTCTAGGAAGGGGGAAGCAGTTGCACATCCCACATGGAAAATAGGCAAGAGAGAGCGAGCACAACAGAAACAATACGCAACACTGGGGTTTCTTGCATACCTACTGTCAAAAAGCCAGATTCTCTAGGCCTCCAGGTAAGTAATAAATTACCAACCAGTTAAAAACCCCACTGCACGTGAACACCATCTGAATGAAGTCTGAGAGGATCAGTAGGTGTTGTTTCCCACACGAGGTCCACTGAGGCATTCATCAAGGCCAAGAGCTGTCACAGAGATAGGAACACGAGATTCTGTGCTAGAAACAGAGATGTCACAGGACAGAGAGTTCCAGTCTGAGGCAGATCAAAGTAGCCATGTTGAGCGCCAAACCCAGGCTTAGGCTTTGAATATACCTCCAAAACATGGATGTTCTTGGACCTAGAGTTTGGGTTCTGTCATCCATCTAATCTTGAAATGGGTGGATCAAAGACGTTCAGACTCAAGCTTAGCAAAGTGCTAACAGATATTTTTTAATAAAAAAGTGCTTCAAGCAAGAAATAAATTTGTAGGTGGGCAAGTTGTGAACTGAAAGATTAGTGAAACTGGCCGAGGAAATGACTACGTACCTATCGATTGCTTTGGTACATCACCTTGCGAGGCTGGCTTTATCTACAAAAGAAGGGAAAAAGAGGTACAGTGAGGTTGGGGAATTGGACCAGAAAGTTGGTAGCAGTGCCAGAAAAGACTGGAAATTAAGAAGGATGTCCAGTGGTTTGAGAGCTGTCTTGGAAACCAGTAGGAATCATGTGTTTGGTGCTCCATCCCAAATTTCCTGTACGACCTTGGCCAAGTCATCTAATGTCTCAGCTTCCAACTTGTCAAATGGAGGTAATAAACTTTGTTAAAAAAAACCAACCACCTGGGGCTGAGTAGGGGAGTGAAGAACTCTCTCTCGCCCTTTGCAGCCTCATGACTTATAAGTGGCCTGATACACTCACTGAACAAAGACGACTGGATGTCTTCCTGAAACACTTAAAATAGAAATACAGAAATACAATTATAGGAAAGAGCTGACTGCAAAACACTTAAAGCTATAGGGACAAGGCTGGTGATAGATTTTCTGACATTTCTGTGCTTTACAGAAGCCACGCTCCTGTTCAAGCTATAGGAAAAACACAGACACACACAAAAAATTGCACAACTTGGGCTGGCACAGGTACTTGCTCTCCAGATGGCACAAATGTTAACCTTGTTTTCTGTGTTGTTCATGCCAGTGTAAAGTGGAAATAACTGTAGGCCAGCAAGGAATTAATCCCGACATTCGTGTGTGTGAGATCTGGCCACACTGATGGTGTCATTTATTCCGGAACACGCATTTTCTTGGCCACTGTTTTTCAGCCTACCCTAGTCAACTACAATAACATTTTTAACCAGTACAAACTTTTGACCTGATGTCTGTACAGATCTGAAAGGAATTTCCCCTTCAATACTCATGGTCTTCCATCAAACAAAGCCAGTTCCATGATTCCTGGAAGAATTAGGAGGTACAAGTATCCTGTAACTCTGGATCCTCACAGATAATGTTTTGGTCTCCTTTTAGGGGACGAGAAGAGAATTCTTTCACATCTAGTGCAGGTGGGTCATTTAGGGATAGCCTTACAGACTCAGGGAGCAAAGGTAGATTCCTAAATAATTCAAAGGGGAAATCTCAGATGTTCTTCATCCTTCTGCTCTAACTGACCAAGTGTTATGCAAATTTTGAAGCGGAAAAATATGCACTCAGCCTTGCAAATGGAATTACAGCATAGGTGGGTTGCTGTGTTCTAGAGAAAACAATGGGTAAGAGTGTAAGACCTTAGCTGCAGATCTTCCAGGGTTACTAATTATGGAAAACAGCAACGTTTCTCCGGCTGTTACACACATTCATCAGCGGTGACAATTAGACAGGGCCAAGCATTTCTACCACTGTGTCATCCTAACTTGGCTCATAGCACTTGATAAAGAAGGCTTTTTCTTTAATGTTGTTCTTAAATGGAACAACACCCATGGGTAACTGTTCTAGTACCAAAAGGAAGCAACCTTTTAAATACATGTACAATTAGAGGCTGAACTTCTCTTGAAAGCCAAGTGAATGTTTGCATTAAAGGTCAAGCTTGATAACGATATCTAGGCAATAAAAGCAATAAATCAGTAATATCAGAACAATGAAATTAACCAAAGACATAAAAAATTAAAACTCTGACCTTACAACAAAGTATGGCTTTGAAAAAATTTGGAAGTTGAAACTCTTCCTCCTCCTAACTAGTCCTTCAAGTTGTGATTTTCAGACTTCTATTCAGCTGCTACCTAACCCTGATACCTCTGAAAATCGTGACCTAGGACACCTATGTTAAAATTCCACCAGAAGCCTACATAGTCCTTAAGTACACTATTGCTCTGCTTAGAGGGAGTAAAGTTGTGGTGTTCCTGATGGAAATGTTAGGACAAACTAGGGAAAACCAGGGTTACATCCTAAATCTCAGCCACCCACGGATTTACACCTCTCTACCTTGACAATGCAGCTCCCCTTTAAACGCATGAACTGTCTCCCAAAAAACTCCACAACAGTGTCCTGACAAGCTGCAAGGGAACAAAAGCGGCCCTTAAATTTCCTACGATGAAGTTGAGGGCTTTCCATTGTGGAAGATAATTAATTCTTCTCTTCCTGGAGTTAACTATCCTCCGATCTGACCACACTGACCGTGTCATTTATTCCGGAACACGCATTTTCTTGGCCACTGTTTTTCAGCCTACCCTAGTCAACTACAGTAACATTTTTAACCAGTACAAACTTTTGACCTGATGTCTGTGCAGATCTGAAAGGAATTTCCCCTTCAATACTCATGATCTTCTATCAAACAGCACTACCACTGGTCTGCCCAAGCGGTCAGGTTGGGTGATTTCTCAGAACAGTTAACTTCTGCTAAGGAGACGGTGAGCCTTTGAGCTCTGCTACAGTAAGGCATGTACATTCTTTGAGGTGTCACCCCTACATGTCTACATCGTGTGAAAATGGGAATACAGCCAAAGACCTGCTTTAGTCATTGGGGGAATTGCTCCTCCTGAATAATTCCAGAATCCATCGGGGAATTTTGGATTAAAGCAGTTTATTGTCACTTCCTCAAAGCATGCTTTGGGTCTCCCTGAAATTGGTACATACATACTTTTGGGAGAAAATGTTCACGACTTGCTGTTGCCTGCCTCCTGCAGGAAGGTTAGTTGGTGCAGGCACACAGTGCCGTGCATCTGTCACATCAGGTGCGGACTCGGTACTTTCATTTTCCAAGCAATGTCCATCTTTAGCCGCAGAGGCGTGAAGATACACCAGAGAACCTTCTCACAAACTACATGCATCTTCACGCAGAAGCTAGTAAAGCCAAAGTTAGCTGTTTCTTCCTGCAGGGTAGAAATTCCTGTACTGATTATGTACCTTATTAATTCTAGACCAGTGAACTTTCCTCCTAGTTTATAAAAAAGTGTCACATTATTAGTCAAGTTTTCCAGCATCTTTTGATAAAAATGGTGGTTTTATTACTGTATAAAAAATATAAGGCCAGTTAAATGTTCACTGTTTTCTTATAAAATATTTAGGCTTATAAACTGTTGCAAACAGGCCAGTGTTTATATAATATTCACAGACATCTGTAATGCCTCTCGTGAAAGCTAATGTATAAGCTCTTAGCTACTGCAAAAGGGTTTTAAAGATGCTCTGCCCATCTTAAAGTGCAATTCTACATAGTCTGGAGAGCTGATTTGATAACAGTTTGTTTTGAGCTTAACGTTTATTCCTCCTCCTGCTGTCTAGGTTGAAATTTGTTTACTTTATGAGTGAAGGCCCTAATGCATTTAAAATTTAAATACCCGACTAGGACACCCTTACTCAGCAAAACACATACACATGCTTAATTTCAGGTACATGCTTACATCCTCCAAGTCTCAGGGCTCGAATCATATGCCCACATTATTTGTTTTAACAGACAGAAAAGCAGTTGGGAATACAGGCATCGCTGAGGCCGAAGACTGCAGTTCACAAAGGTAGGAAGCTCTGATGACTTGTTTTCTAGGTGTTGCCCAAGTATCTACCACTGCTAAGAAACAACTGCTGTTTCAGTTTCTGAGTTGCTGTGAATTATTTTATCATTCTTTTTCTCCACAAATGAAGTTATCCTGTAGTTATTCTACTTTTGTTCCTAAAGTAAGATAAATAATAAAGCTACTCAGACTACACATTCCCAATTGCTCTCCCACCCAACATGCCAAGCAGAGGTGGGATTCCTCTCCCACCGTCAGTAGCTACAAGGTGTCACATTCTCACCTTATGTCATTTTCATGTCAAACAACAGGATCAGTCAAGTGTATTTATAATTTTGAGAGCAGTATTTAAAACAGAACAATATCAGAGAGACTCTCCTTGGATTTCTCCTTCGGCTAATTTAGAGGCAGTGTAGCTGATGCAAGAAGACTGTAAGTCTCAACTACACAACGTAACACCAACAGCTGAACAGCACAGTCTGAAGAGAGTTATGGCATTCCCCTGAAATCTATTTCCACCACACATCAAGTGTAAACATCAACCAAATGTGGTTCTGAATCGAAAGGCTTACAGTGAGGATCTCAGATTACCTTCAGCTGGCTCCACTCAATGTCTTCAGAACAGCCCTGCCAATCAATCGCGCTATGACTTCTGCAGATGGAGCATTTGCAGCGTTTCATATTTTAAGAAGCTAAGTGGTTGGTGATGCGTACCAAACCGCCCGCTCCACAGAACGACAAGCTTTCTGCTTCCTCGCACAAGTCTAACAGACTGGAAACAAGCAAAGCAAGACGCCACTGCAGCGTTACTATTAACAAGCAATTCCCATATCTACCTCTATCTCCCCATATCCTTCTTTTTAAGTTCTAAGACAATAGATTCCCATCCAATAGGTGAAGGTCATAACTGTGATCTCACATCGGGGGCAAGCACTTACCACACTGCAGTCGTACTCATATGCATCGCAGCAAGTGAAGACAGTCGCATGCTGGATGGCAATTCCAGATCTGCGGAGCAAGCACAAGCTGCTACCTGGAACTCTCAGGCAGCAACAGGGCAGACAAACTGTGAGCAGGTACAAGAACCCGAAATGGGGACCAGAAAGCAGACCCCATGAAAGAAACAGCTCTGAAATTCTGTGAGATCTAGAAGCCTCCAGCTTTGCTGTGAGAACAGCACTTGCAGTACACACTGTGAGCTACTGGCAACCTTTCTCCATCAGGCACTTGTAATTACTACTTCTCTGTGCTCTGTTCAAACTCTACTCACAGCCAATACTGTGGTGATATTTTGAAAAATGTATTTGCTCATGGAGCCTCTGCAATCCTTACACTGAGCCGCTACACTTCAGGATACACGAATATATACCACACTGGATCCTCGGTCTCGTGTACCAGAGCTTTCAGTGGGTTTATTGCCATTTCTTAACAATAATTTACTATTGATCTATGCTAGATCAACAAGGTGCGTATTAACCATCTCCTCTATTTCTCGCCTCATCCTTTCCCTGGTGGTTCTGGGTCTTTGGCCATCCAAGCATAACCACAGATTAATATGGTGGGAGTCAGTAAAGTGCTGCGAATAAGTTTTATATCTCAGCTCTCCCAGCCAAAAGATGGAGTAAACTGATACAAAGTGTGGCATCCGACTATGCTGGGCAGCCATAATCATAAATAAAAGCAGGCTCTGAATGCAAAGGGGCATGGGCAGATGTGGGATATGTTGGGAGAACATCCTTCCTCTCTAAAGAACACAGATGGTTCCAGCCTCAGAGCTTTCTCTATTTATTTATGGTGACTGATACATAGTTTGATATATCTTGTAATCATACTTGTTTTAAAGGAAATTAAGGAGGAGTAACTTAATGTGCTGTTTCCCTGGAAACATGGCAGAACGGGCATTCTTCAGTGTGGAGCACCCATAACTGTGTGTCTGAGGGGAGGGGAAAACCTGCGCTCAAGACAACATGAAGTCAGAGCAGACTTAAAAGAGGAATTAGATGATCTTATATCACACTTTCTTACTCAAACGGTGCACAAATATAGCTCCAAACTCACAGTTGTAGACTGTCTTTATTTCTTTTTAACATCATCTTTCTTCCAAGGATGTGAGGAAGCAATTTGGCACCTTCTGTTGTCTACATCACATGCTTGCTGATAATCTGTGAATTTTCTGGTCTAACCATGTCATGTATAATAGCCAAAAGTGTAGAGGACTGGAACTGACCTCAGTGTTCTCCCCCACTGCTTTTCTTCTGTGAAGAAAAACAGATTTTTGCATTGCTCTCCTGTGCACTTTACAGGACTTGTGGTCGTGGTGGTGAAGTTACATAGTGCTAAAAGGTCTACAGGAATTCCAGGACAAGAGCTATTATCCCAAGATAAACCTTTCAGAATCCTTAAATAATTTTTAGCATAATTTCTACTCTGTGCTATGTGGAATCAAACTATTTTTCCCCATCACTGGGCAGATCTGCCACCTTATAGGTCTGTGTCCTCAAGAAAACTCATCCTCTATAGCAAACGCAGAAACTAGTTACCTAATTTGTCACTATACTTTCACAGAACAAAAGACAAACCAAGCCCAGCAGCTTATGTTTCTACTAAACTCTTCAAAGCAGTACTTCCTTCAAAGAGCCAGCCCTTCTGGAGCTCTTCTTCCACCCACATCTAATGGGCCTTCTTCATTGTTTTGCAAGCCGAGTCTGAAGAAGTGACAGCTCCCATGTGGTATCTTTGTGTGTTAATACACAATAACCTAACCTCTAGTACCCAGGCACGGTGGACAGAAAGGTGCCTACTGTTTCAGCAGATAAATGGCATCTGATCCATAGAGCAACACAGAGCCCCAGAAATACCTGCGCCGACAAACAGCTATTCTCAAAGCTCCTCTGTACAAAGCTAATGGCACTGAATATAACCTTCAAAAATTCTTTGCATAGTAAATTAATTTTCCTCAAAGCATGAATTTATAGAAGAAAGGAAAAAAAAAACCCACCAAAACTGAAGAGCTTTTATTTTCAGGACAAGGACGTTCTGATAAATTAAAATAAATTTATCCTTTAAAATAAATTTAAATAATTATAAGCTGAAGAACACCTTGAAAGGATTCCCTTCCCTGCCCCTTTTAGCTGAATTTAATGAGGGACATTAGTTAACAATGCCAATAATAGACTGTTGTGGTAACTCATCATGGCCACTACAACCCAGCTCTAATTAGACAGAAAAGTATCAAGGGTTGGCCAGTGCAATCATCATAAGATCGAGATTATTTAAGAAAAAAAAAAGAGCAAGAAATTTTAAAATAGGACCTTTGTTTATTTAACTCCTTGCCATCTATTTTAATTCCTTCCTCTTCTTCATGCAGTCATTTTCCACTCATCTCTCCTCACCTTGCTTCGCAACGCACATCTTGCAAGCACACAAAAACTATTCCTATGGTACCAATCATGCTTCTTCGTGAAAGGCAGGCTTACTCTAAAACGCACTCAGTCAGAACAAGATGCAGCACAAGTGAATCCAACAAATGAATAGGAGGCATCACAGTGAGACAATTACGATGAATATAAATAAGCTGGCAGGAAGAAATACCATTTCACTGAAACATGCAATTTTGCTGAACCCAAAATCATCCTTGGAGACAAGTTCATCTTCAGAGAGCTTTCTGGATGAGGATTTTTGAGGTCTGGTCAGTTGTGATCAAAGAGAGCAACATCCCAGCTATTTTGACTGACTCTCCCTGTGTTTTGCGAAGGCAGATTTTGAATGTGAGAATTGCCATTATCTGACCATCTCATAGTGCAAACTTAGCAAGAGTCATCTTTGGGAAGGAGAATGCTCTTGAAGCCAGTTAATCCATGCCCTTACTTAGTTTTACTAGAAGCCACCTCACAACATTATGCAGAAATACCTCAGCTAAATCAGAATGAGCTGGCTTGAGTGCCAAGAGCAGTACGGACACGCTGTCCTAGCGAGCTGCCCCAACCAACCAGGTGGAGTTCCACACCGCACGACTGCAGACACTGCAGAGGGAGCAGCTCTGCCAGGTACCTCCCCACAGTGCTGCACAGCCCCCTCTAGACACTGCGCATCTGTCCACTTTACCCTGAACCATCAGAGCTAGAAAAGATCATGCAACACCGCACACTGCTGACGTGGTGCAATCAAGTCGGGCCAGGAAGGATCTATCCCCCACTGCTTTGAGCTGGACACCCAAACACTGCCGGTAACTCTTGTTAGCAATGATCTACAGCATGAAAAACATCCAGCAAACTACAGCAGTTTTGTTTTGAGGTTTTTATTGTGGGTTGTTTCTTTTTTTTTCCCCTTCTCCCCATCCCCCTTAGGGAATTACTAATTGTTCCAAACTGCTGTTAATTGGCTTGCAGTTCCGCATACCCTGTCACACTGCTGGTCAGCTGGCGGGCACACCGCGCTTTCCCAACAGATTTATTTCACAGTTGGATTTGCAGTCTGAAAGGCCCTTCCCGCTTCCAGCTCTGCAATCCTTCCAGGCAGAAGGGAGGAGAGGAACAGCCGGGTGCCTTTCCAGAGAGATGTAACAACCCTCGCAGGTTCTCAGCATGTCAATAACAATTTAATCAGGCTGCATTATATTGAAGGGAAAATGAGATTTCTAACTTTGCCAGAACACTTCACACATCCGCTTGCTCTTACAAACACATACAACTCACTCCAGTTTCCAGATGCAGATAAGGATAACCACAGCATGGAAAACAATCCAAGAACTAGTCTAGCCAATTACTAGCTGGACTGCAGCCTCTTTCCATCTCCTCTCCTTGCTCTGGAATAACAATCGCTGCCTGTAAATTTAATGAAATTTCATAGACAAGTCCTCTGTGCTTGTCACAGACAGCGCCCTGCTGCTCTGAGGATACGAAGGAAAAGATGATTCATGCTGTCCCACCTTCCCTCTCTCCCCCAGGGTTGGTGTAATCACAGGGAAACCTGCAAACCTAGCAATGCCCAGGGAGGAGGAATTTGTCCTGGAGGAGTCCTGATGGCACCTCTTGAGAACAAATAGCTGCAAGGATCTCTCCTCCCCACACAAATGTCATGCAGCTCGCCCAAAACATAATGCTCCAGGTTTTTCCTCTGTTCAGTGCAATTCCTGCCACAGCTCCCTCCTTGGGCAGGACTGATTAAAGCTGACCTAACCGAGACTGTAAAACTGGGAGTATCATCCCCAGATGACTATAGTTAACCTAAATCACCCACTGGCTTGTGAATCGGTGAGCAATGAACCAACTGAGACAGCTGGCTCCTTCTCCAGCATGCTCTGAGGCAAGGACTCATACCCAGTAGCAATCTGTCCTTAGCAAATAAAAAAAAAAATATTTAATAACTCAATAGGACTCTGACTCCAGATTCACTGCCTAGAGGAAGGAGAAGGATATTTTATTTCTTTCCTGGCTGATTAACTGAAGAAACAAACAACAAAAAAAATTACTAGCTCCAGTGAATGAAAAAGAACTTTTTAGTCCAAACGCCTCAGCCAGGTCATCCAAATTCCTGGTTCCCTTGATCTCTTTTCCAGCCAATGAGCTTCTCTTAAGTTCTGACTGATGGTGTCATATATTTAAAAATGTGTTTATTCTGACAATTTGCTGTGCTTTTATGTAAGAGGACAGGCAAGCAACTCATCTCTCAAACCTCAAGGAAACAGCACAAGCCTTGGCTGCAAGAGTAGTTGGCTCCCTGTGGACTGTTGATGCTTGGACCAACTGTTATTCCATCCTTAAAATATGTACTTACCCTGAAAAAGAAAATGCACACACAAACACACAACTAGGTATTATGAGCTTAAGTAGATCCATGACTCTGATCTTGTGACAAAGGTGTCAGCTGCTTCTGCAGAAATGGACATGGTAGTGGAAAAAATAAAAAAAAAACCCAAACACAAAAACAAAGGAAGAGTGAACACTGAACTGCCCGCAGCTGGACTGAGCTGAACTTCACTGCTGAGCCACTAACACTAGGTTTTCCTCATTGCTTCAGTGTCAGTGAGGTTATGGAAACCAGAGAGGCAAACAAGTGGGATTTCTAAAGAGATCACGGGCTAAAGGAAAGGAAAAAAGGGGGTGGGGGAGAATATTCAGAGAACATCCGTTCTGTGGAGGGTTGTGTGTTTCTCAGGGTACCCAAGAGAAGGGGAGATATGGCTATACAAGAGAGGTCAGCGGGTATCAGATCACATCACCCCCTCCTCTGTCCCTTGGCTGCCTTTTAACGCTCCCTTTTCAGAACATTTCCCTTTGGTTGTGGGAAAAACGTAATCCACCAGCCCTCTTAAAAAGCATGTTGCAGTGGCACCATCTGAAATAGAAACCAGATTTCTGCCTACAAGTCCCCTCCTCTATCTTCTACTCATCAGACCTAGCCTTAACCTGAGCAGAAGAGACAGGATCTGGGAGTCGGGCACAACCTCACCGCACACCAAGAGCACATGAATTACAACAAACACAGCTGGTGGGGCTCCTTGGTCCCCCTCACTCCCTTCCCCTAAGGAATTCACCCCTGGTTTTAACACCAGTGCCTGCAGGGACCTGCTGGAAACACAGCCCCAGCTCTGCATATGCATCTACATGCTCAGGGTCAGCAGATCTGAAAACGATGCCCAGACAGCAACTTGATGAATGGAGTACCAGGAGCAGATTAAAATAGACAAAATTTCAAATGCAGTTCCATTTAAATAAACAGCCCTATTTTTGCTGCCATTGAATAGCTTAAACTACATTTAGTCTCTAACACTTATCTTCTCTTTTTTTACAGCTTATTTGTGGTTAGCAGAGATTGCCTTTAAGAGACCAGCAACAGAGAGGGGGGCACATGAGCTCACTGTCTCCTAGGCTACACCCCCACACTGCAGGCC